>NC_031779.1:4785543-4834766 GCF_001522545.3 Parus major | reverse complement strand
AAGGGAAGGGAAGGGAAGGGAAGGGAAGGGAAGGGAAGGGAAGGGAAGGGAAGGGAAGGGAAGGGAAGGGTTTGAATTGCTTCAGGCAAGTCCTGTGTCATCTCTAATCATGGCTCAGCTGAGAGTGTTAACTCGATCTGAGGCAATCCATGATAGAATATCAACATTTTAAAATCAATTTTCCTTTTTTAAAAGTAGCTTAAAGTAGAAAAAAAAAAACCAAACCAAAAACCAGCACAAGATTAAGAGTCAACTATTTCAACATTGGGGATAGTGGGGAGGAATAAATACAGTTCTCTACTTAAAAGTTTACAGGTTTGCCCGTCATATTTCCCACACACGTGCACACACAGAGAATTCTAGTTCTAATAATGTTGCTAATAGATAGTTGCTTATTTAAAAGCACTCTCAGATAATGAGTGCATGAATGTCAACTACAGTACAATCTTTTTGTATAAATACCAGTCCTGTTTCTCCCTTAGGAACTTTTTATCAAAATTGTACTTTATTATTTAAATGAGAGGTATAAAAATGTGACACAAAATGTAAAATGGTATTGGGAAGTGGCTGGAGAACAGTTGCTTTGCTTTGTAGCTTTTAACTTCAGAATGAAAATATGAAGCAAAGAAAGATTGACTCATAATAGCAGTTAATAAATATATAAGTAGGCTGCAATTAATTAAGCAGATATGTTGCTTTTTAAAACTTCCCTTCTGTATTACAGTCTTCCTTTTTATCTCAGTTTGTTCAGCCCAATTCTTCTGACAGCTATTGACAGCAATAGCCAAAAATACCACAGGTTTTCCTACAGAATCCCTACCAATACTGACTGCTAAATCCAGTGGTGCATGTCAATTTGATGACTCATGCCTCTTATTTCATTTTAATCTCCTTTTCTTTCATGTTGATGAACTGAAGTTTTACAGTTTCATTACAGCCTTCTCCCCTGACTCTTCCCATATACCTAGGACTAAGTAGGACAAGTAGAAAAGCCCCCACTGGCTGTCACCGGCAGTGTTTGTACTGCTGTGATAGCAGGCTTTAACAATGCATAGTATCTCTAAAGCTTCAACAAAATGAACAGAGACTGGAACAACTCTCAGTAATGCCACTCTGCTTGCCACAGAGTAGTAGGATTTAAGGAGGAATTACCCTGTTTTCTCTTTCCTCTTGCTTCCTTCCCTACAATGCTGAAGTCGGTAGAAATGTGAAGAATGGCCACATTTCCATTTTAAGTTGTGTACTGAACAGAACCAAAACAGATATTCAAATCTAAGAGTGAAGTGCTTGATATCTGTGATATTTTTACTTTCCTTCTCAGAATAACTGCACTTGTGGTTATGATTAAGGCTGTTGCGTCATTTATTCGAGGTGACCATACCAGATTGTTTCTTCATTAATCATTTAAAGGCTAGACCAGTTTATTTTGCCATGTGTTTTGGCAGAGACTAAAACTCTGCTCAGATAGATATTTCTCTTACACATTTCTATTAAGCACCTGCAGCTGCCTCTGACTTAGATTGCATTTGGATACTTAAACACAGGGCTATGAACTCCTGTGTGCAAGTAGGCCTCTGAAATACACAGTATACTTAAAGGGGAAAACCAAAATAGAAACACAAAAAAGTAAACCCCAAAGTTCCTGGAAATTATGGTACCTCTTTCAGGACTAGTAATGCTAAACCAGCTCCTATGTACAGCTATAATTTAAGAGGTGGTGGGATTTAAAAATTTACTCTCATGCTGATTGATATTCTTTGACATTTGTGAACTTACACCTACAAATGGGCAAAGCTACAACTGTAACATGAACACAGTTCTCATTCATCCAAATAAACGTGAGAGGGTAAAACTGCATCCATGACATACTAGAGTATGGTATGTGTTTTCCAAAGCTAACCAAAGCTGGTCTAGGCACCTTGACATTTATGAATTTATACTTCCCACTCTCAGTCCTTACTCAATAATCTAGATCATACAGCCACCCACAGGAAGCAAGTCATGGGTGAATTGAAAGATAAGAGAATTTCTTCACAGAAAATTGGGGTATTTGGTTTTGTAAAATATTATTTACAATACAGTTAGTGTCTGACAACCAAGTTAATTCCAGTTTTGCTTTTTTACTATGCTGCAATGAAAAACAACTAAACTCTGAAAATGTCAGGTAATTGTCAAGCTATATTTAACTACCACGTTTCACTTGTAAGGAAACATCAATTTGAATAAACAGATGGTGTTGCTATGGGGTTGCCATCACAAGTAGAAGCACACATTTAACTCTGGAAATGGCAGATACAAAGGACAAGAAAATTATATGCAATGCCAGGCATTTCTGGAAACAAAACCATGGTTATACTAAACCTTTGTTTGCTTCATTCCTGCACTCAATAGCACAGTCTTACTGTTAGGATCACTTGATTCCTACAAACTAAATAAGAATTCATAATATTAATGGTATTAATCCTCAAATAATATCAGGAATACTTGTATCTCTAGCTCCATTGCTCCCTCCCATGAAATCCCTGGGAAAGTGAACATACAATTTTGGTTACTTGCTCAAATCATTTCAGTAGCTGGGAGTCTATTGAAAATAGATTGTCATGCTATTACAGGAACAAGGATGCTGCTGGCCAGTTAATGGATTTAGTCAATGTTACTTAAATGTTGGAATAGAGATTTTTAAAAAGCTCTCAAAATAAAGAAATGGGCAGGGTATTCCGGTACATCCGAAGAAATGCAAATAGAAGGCCTGTTTAGATATTTATGATACCTGGTATTACTTGTATAAGGAGTTGAACTTTACCAAAACTGGACATCATGTTAGGAGAGAGGCACTGGTTTATTTCCAAGAATTGCTTTAAAACTACAACAGCTAGAATTTTTTCCGGACTGCAACAGGATTTTAATCTGTTTAAACACTCAAATAGCATTAAATTAAATAATGTAAACATTCAAATAATTTAAACATTCAAATTCCAAATTAGTATGGAGAGGAATGAAATGGGAAGCATGGAAAATTTCATCAGCTGCTTATACAAGTTAATCATTGCTCAAGAATGCTGAGGATAGTGTTGACACTAGACTTGTGGATTAGTTTGAGATTTAGAAAGTGGTTGGTTGTTAGATTTCATTTTGTCATTTTATCTTGTTTTGTATTTCACATTTGTATTTATTATTCACACAAAATAACAGGTATAACCAATAAGTTCAGCAATATATAAAAGAGCACTTCCACAAACTACTTCTGATATGTAGAAAGGACTGTGATTATTATTTACTTCAGAATTTCTCAGTGTACTTACACAAGGATGGATCTGCAGGAAAACTCTTAAGCTCCCTTGAAAACATACCACTGCACTACTGTTTGGCAAACAGGAAAATTCTATTACTGACACAATGGCCTCTTCATATTTAAATGTCAGAATCTTAGTGAGATTTACAACGATTTATAGCATTTTATGCACAACCAAGTCAACAGGAGTATGGAAATACTGCGCAAAATGAGAGCACAAAAGAAAACTGTAACATATTAAACTGAATTTTAAAAAGAACATCAAAATATTGATGGGGACCACCTTTAAAGTGTGATACAGTAAAATCAGAATGTGAAAGGTCATGTATTACACTGGACAGAGCTTTCCTTGCTAACAACGAATATATATAGTGAGAAGACTTACCTACCTTCCTACAGATACCACACAAATCACGATTCAAAAGCTTAAATTCTGGGTTTGCTCAAGAGCAGTAGTTTCTATTCATTAAAACCAGAAAATTTTCTTTCTGCATTTACTAAACATCCAGAGCTAATGGTAAAGATGGGACATTTTTCTTTCAGTACCAAGTGTCACAAACTTGGCAACAGCCATTCCCACTTTCAAGGCTATTTCCATTCTAAGGTACAACTGTTAGATTCATGCCACCTGGGAGAGAAGGTAACATAACAAACCATTCCAACTCACAGGCAGAAAGGACCTGGCTCAGTCCTTAGTCTGTCTAAGGATCATGGGTAGAATAAATCCCTAAACCAAGTTGCCCATCACAGTTTTTTTCATACCTCCTTTCATGCTGTTTTGTAGAACTATGAGCTGCCCTGTGGACTCCATCCTTCAAAGTGAGATGTAGTGCACTTTATTTGCATGACACCTGGCAGCAATCATAAAGCTCTTATATTTAAATGATAATTAAATGAGAGTGAGCATAAATCGTTGCATGTAAGTAGAATCTTCTTGCCAGATACAGATTTATCTCTATGCAGAAGTACTAATACAGCATCTTTTGAAGCCATAGGTATTACAATGGAAATCAAACAGCACAATCACCATTTTCAGAGGGATCATTGTGCCCAACATGCAGATATTTTTCCAACATGCTCCAGATCATTACCACTAACCAGAGATTAGCAAACATGATATTTCATCCAAAAAATTAAGCATGCACGCAGCTTCAGTCTACCTGCAAAAAACAAAGCTATCCAGGAAATTATAAATAATCTGATTTACATGCTAGATCTGTCCTAATGTATTGTTAATTGTATCTTATTGTAATGGGTATAAACAACCTTAGAGCATTCAGCCAGGAGTTGGTTTGTGAAGTTTTTATAATTCTTACAGCAAAGAAAGAAGCAGCACCCTAGAAAAAGCAGCTTAACTTCAGACGCCAAGTTAATGAATGCATGCAAATTGAGATTCCTCCCCACTCCTCTCAGAGGCAACACTTCCTGCTCTTGCAATTTTATCATGACTCTCACTATTTTTAGTGCTTTGCTTAGAGTCTCTGCGACTGGAATCACGTCTGAGACTCAGCATTAATTTTAAAAGAAAATATTTCCACTCCCCTGCATCCTGAGAAAAGGTTGAAAATGTGAAACGAGTGCAGCCTACAGGCTAAAAATCTAGAAAGAATACAAGAAATCCAGGGTGGGTTTTGTTTTGTTCTTAAAAAAGCTCCCAATATCTGATTCCCTGAGTGGCAGGAGCTAGATAATGCATTGCTTCCTCTTGGCTGACTGTTCCTCAGAATCTCTCCAGAGCAGATGTAAGGCACATCAACAGTTTTACATGGAAAAAATATGCAATGCCACTGTCACTGCTCTCTGTATGCAGTGGATATTCTTACTTTTCAGAATACCAATACAGCTTCTCTTAAAAGTCATATCTTTAAAGAGAATATTTGACCTTTTGAACAAAGATGAAATATTATTTTGTGCACAAACTAGTCTTTGTTTCTGTTCTCTGAAAGCTAACTCTTCTGCAACTAAGAGCATTTTGCTTAAGAAGATAAACCCAAGAGTTATGTTATCTACAAGAAATATATAAACACATGTTAAGGAGGAATATAACATCAGGCTTCTTAGAGGAAAGACGATGTTTTATATTCACTTTTACACAGCTACTTGCTCCTAATTATACATGCAGCTGGAATTTAAAATAGAAAGTTAGATTATCTGCTTTTATCTTAGACGACTGAGAGGCTTTTTAAAAATGGTACCACTAGATGGTGCAAGAGTTTAAATAATTCATAAATCTACAGCTAGTCCCCTGCCTCTTCTCCAGCAACAGCAGGAGACATCTTAGCACTGCCAAACAGAGCTTCTGTAATTTTTACTTGGCAAAATTGTTGACTTCGGCCCTAGAGGCAGTAACACACTCCCTTCTTTGGCATCTCTTTCAAAGAGGAGGAAATATTTGATCATCTGAGGAAAAACTGGTAATGAAATGGCTGTGACCTCCTTAAGGCTCTGGGACTTGGGGGGAGGAAGGAGGTGACCAACCACTGCAGATCAGGGTGGTGAGAAATGCTGCTCTTGATCTTGAGAAAAGGCAAATTCAGCTCCCTCCTCTGCTGGACTAGCTCAGCAAACCCAAAAAACAAGTCTCAGCCTCACTGCACCTCAGTTCTCATCTGGAAATAAGTTCATAGGGTAAGTAACATTAGGAGTAAGTCATGTAGACAAGGCAAATTTTCTATCGGCCAGTAGACGTCAAAGAGACTATTTAATTATTCAGGCATGCAAGATAACACATGGAAAGCACACGCCTTCATTGCACAGGAAAGAAACCTCCACCCAGCCATGGCTACCCACCATGTGAACCTAAAAAACCCCCCAAAAGCAAACAAAGAAAAACCTGCTGAGTAACACACACCTACAGGGAGATTGTGACCAATACGTTAATAACTAAGACCTGAAAACCAAGATAACTGAGAAGATTCTTCTCATTCTGAATACATTCATGGGATAGAATTTCCCCAGGAGATGGCAGGACTTGTGGCTTTCATTATAGGAAAGAACATTTCTTGGATATATATTATGCATTTAGCTGTTAAACCGTTTACTGTTCTAAATAAATCTCCACACAATCAGTCAAGTCTGTAACTCTTTACCAGATTGGCAAAGAGAAATTGAACTGACAGTCTCAGAAAGCTAAGACAGGATTTATCAGGAATCAAATTGCCCAAAAGGCATACCAAGAGTGCCCTTTTCCCCTTGCACTGCATTGAACAGAATTGCATAGTAAATATGTCAACAATATAAAAACAAACACTAACACAGCTGTTAAGAGATAGACTGGAAGACCTACAATAATCCAGTAATATCCTGGTTATTCATGGAGAAAAATGAAGATCAATAATCCAATCAAATTTTCCTCATGCACCATATAAATTCTTTATACAATGGAATAAGGCAGATATATAGTTATTAAATAGCTTCAACATCGATGTAGCCTCTTTTGGTTGATACTATTCCCACAGGAAATAGAAGAAAATCCCTTTACTTGAGGATGAACAGAAACCGCAAATCAATACTGAGATCACATCTGCACTGCAAGGCCTTTCCCAGCACTGCAACACTGTGAGGCCTGTATCACCACACCCACAGAGCTGCTGGCCTGTACTGAGAGCACTTCATCCTGCAATGAACGATTATGCCACCTCCTTAAGTGCCATAGGGAGAGCTGACCTAACCACATACTTCCATGCTGGAGGGTTTGCCAAGACAGAGTCTAAACTTGCCAGACCAAGTCTAAACTTAAATCCCCACAAATGCAATTACTCTTTATTGTTATTGAGGTGCCACCTTCAATGTCTTCATCTCAGGGTACTGTCTAGGCTACCTTCCTAGCTCAGAAAACTTCACTTGCTCTGAGGTGGAGGATGAAGCCATTTCAGCAAGATCTGTCCTTTGCAAGGTGGTAGATACTCCAGACATCTAAACTGGATGAGAATCCTGTTCTATTCACTCCCTTTTCCATTCCTAACAAAGCTCTTCCACCTGGTTGCAAATTTGGCTTCCAGCCTTGTTCTAATGCTGCTGCAGACAGGGCCACTACACAGAGTAGGGGACAGGTTGGAGAGACACAAGGAATGGGGGCCTCCAAGCCCACTTTGAATCCCAGCATCAGCTAGCCCTAAAATCTACTGTGGGAAAGTCATCTTAGTTACCCTGTGTGCACAGCTGCTGGCAGCTCTTTTTTTCAGGCCAAGCTATTCATTTCATTATCAGCCTCCAAGTGACAGAATTTTTAGCTTAATTTCTCACCACAGGATGATGCTTGTGGCCATTCTAGACAGCAGCAGATATACAGTGTGACCCAGCCTTGCAACCTAAGAGAAGCTGTTTCAGAAAACTTTGTATGACACACTCCAGGTCAACCCACAAGGGTTGACAGCACATTGAAGTAAATAGAGGCCAGGCTCTTGCACTTGTGCTTTTCCTGGATCCTCCCATCCTCAGAACAAACACAGGACAGCAGGAAAAAAATTCTGTCTGATAAGCCACTCTTGAGAAATCTTCTGGCTAATATGCAGCTGTCACAAAAGCAAACAAGGAAACACCAGACAAGACCCAGTTTCCACACCAGTATGTGCTGAAAAGAACAGTGACAAACCACACAAGAAGAGGAAATGGCCCCAAGCTGCATCAGGGGAGGTTTAGACTGTGACAACCAAAAGTGTTGTCAAGCACAAGAACAGGTTCCCCAGGAAAGTGGTTGAGTGACCAGCCCTGGAGAGAAAAGATTAAATTTGTACAGTAAAAATGTAGATGTGGCACTTTAGGATGTGGTTGAGTGGTGGACTGAACAGTGCTGGGCTGACAGTTGGGCCTAGTGGTCTCAAAGGCCTTTTCCAAGATAAACAATTCTATGATTCCACAAAAGAGACTACACAGGGTTCTGCAGGAGGCAGAGATTTTCAAAGCATGTATTGTGTATCCAGTGCTCTGATTAAGTTCACAGGTCCTAGTCAGGGAAGACACTAACTGCACATTTTTCAGCAGATCTTACATATTTACAGACTTGATCCCTCTGGGTGCCCAGGAATATTCATGAACCAAAATGCCAATCTAAATGAGGAAAATTATCTTTATGATTAAGGCTTAAGTACTCACATGGCACCTCATACTGTAAAAGAGATTACACTGAGAAAATATTTAACTTAGGAAAAGCCCTATGAGACATGGAAGATCAGTTCCACAAATGGAGTACAAAAATGAAGATAAAAAAATTACATTACATTGTTTTTCACCAGAGCAAAGTCTAAAAATTAAAATGAATCTCATTCCCAGGCTAGCACTCTGAACATCCTTGTCTTCTCTGAGGCAGAAACACTCTCTTTTCTTTTAGTTTACTTTATTTCTTTCTTTTTAGGCACAGTAATAGCGCTGGAAGAGTACTGAAATATATGCACAGATTCTATCCACACTGCACCTTTTCTTGAAGTATTAAATTCTGTGAAATGTGTAGGCTTATTGAAAAATGGCATTACCAAAATTTATCTCATTAACTAGGATAAAGCAAGGTCAGACAACATGGCTAAAAAAATAATCTGAAAAGCATTTTATCTTTTAACTGAAAAATATGCAACTTTTAGATTGTCTAAAAGTTCAGATTTCAGCTACATACAGGCACACTTGTGTTTTACTGGTCTCTAATGTGGACTGTTATCAAATTAGACATCAGAAGAGACAACTGAAAGTCTTATCTCTCTCTCTCACACAAACACATTTTTTCCTTTTTAATCCAAAAGTTTTCTATTTTCTAATAAAAAGCACCACAAAGTATAGAAAAAGACATGGAAAGAACCGAAAGAATGCATAATTTGTCTGGAAAACGATTTCATTTTAGTTATTCTAGTAACTTTAGAAGAATTATTTTCCAAGCATAGGCATAAACTGATGAGCTCCCACTAAAAGAATTTCTAGTGTGTTCCTTTCTGGAGTTTAGTTAAATTCTTCTGAATGAAAGCATGAGAACTGCAGAGAAAAGGCAGCCTGTTGTTCCTGTCACTGAAATGATCTGATAGAGAGAGATAAGTTGAAATCTTGGCTTTTCTGATGTGACTTCTCTCATTACAGTCATCCTGCTAGCAGTGACAAGGGACCTCGGAGCAAGCAGAGCCATTCCTCATTCAACCACCAGGTGAGTGGGCTCATTGCATGCAGAGAGGTGCTAAACTAAAAGCCCTGGTGTTCTTTAGGAAGGAGACATTGAGTTATTCTTGAACTGCTAAGCAGGCACTTGCCCGAGAACACTGTATTCACATATTTTAAAAACATTAAGCTCTTTCTGTAGCGATTTATGATTCTGCAAGGTGACAAAAACTAATTAACTTTGCTCATTTCATAAAATGAATTAGAAATCTACAGAAGAAAAGATAGCTGGTGTTGCTCGAACAACACGTATACAGCAAACAATAGCTTTGAACTTCAAAAGATAAAGTTAGATTACTTTGTGATTTGATTCAAAAACAGTGCTGCACAAACCAAATAGAACCACACAGAACCTGTAATGTTTGAGGAGGGTTTTGACACAGAATTGTTCCTTCTTTCTAACCAGCAGTATTGTCTTGGTGGTTATTTTAGTCACATTTTATTCGTTCTTCCCCTTGAGAAAAACAACTTCCATTTTCTTTTGCTTCCAATTTAATTTAATTTAATTTAATTTAAAAATTAAATTTAAATTCCCATTAAAATTCACATTCTCTGTGTCAGTAGGATAGAGATTTGGACAGATGAGAGTATGTGTGTATTGGAAGCAGTCATTTCTAGCTGAGGGAGACTCTTCAAGGGTATACTAAAGGTAACAGGCAATGTGCTCTACATACCTTCAGTGTCAGAGGCAGTGTCTAGCTCCAAAATTCACTGGGAGACAGAACAGGATTTGTTACTAAGGATGAAAGTTCTCCCTCACAATGCCTTCGTGTGCTTTTTTGCTTTATTGACTGCTCAGCTCATCACTGGAAACCACCATGAAGCTACGAAGAAACACAGGGAGTATCTAGCTCACATTTAACTAATAAGATACATACAGCTTTTTCACCATAAAAGAGTGTAATTCTATCAACTATCACATGTGACACTTCTCAGAAGAGGCATATTACCTTTATATGTACACAATATAAAAAACAATTTGCTTGAAGTTCAGAATTAGTAACTGGCAGAATGTCTCACACTCATTATTTGAATCATCTGCTGGAAACAATAGAAGAAGTTGAACTCTTTACCCATGGTTGAACACCAGGGCTAGTCAATGGAATGTAGCCAGTTCCTTGAGCTGTAAATTAACTTCAGTTTAGTTAGAAACACAAGCTGACAGTGGAACAGTATTAGAGGTAGATCCTGAAATTTACTGGATTTGCCAGATCCTCTCTGTCAGCTGGCAGACAGAAGGTGTTGCTGATACAGCCGTTAATCTGGCAAGGCTGTATCTACTTCAAGTGTTTGTCTAATTTAGTCCCAGTACTGGGGCATCCAGCTGGTATTGAGGGTTACAGAGTCCAGCACTGGCCAATGACTCTGCCAATGTTTCATGGATTCTGAAGTTGGAAAGAATAGCAAACAATGCTGAGATGGCTCTGAAATACAGAGAAATGGCTTTTTACAAGTATGACATGCTTCTAGTGTTCCTTTTGAGGTGATTTGAAAACAGAGTTGCTTGAGTTTGGTTGTTTTTCAGTTGTTTTTTTTCTTTTCCTGATGACTTGTATCCTCCCTTCAGTTTTACTCACCTTGCACTAAAAATGCTGGAGTTGCGAAGTGGGACTTGTGCACTTTGCAGGTATTATTTACATCTGCAGTTGTAACTTGGCACTCCATCTAGAAGGCTTTTGGTCACACAGGCAGTTTTAAGCACACAAAGCAATAGTAGCAAACAAAATTGATGGCCTGCAGATAATCCCAAATTAATCATTAATGGAAGCTCCAAACACAGCTGGAAACCAAAACATTGAACAAGCAATTTATACCAATTCTCTCATGGAGGAAGGAAAGAAAAATGGACTTCTACCATCATCCTAGGAAAAATAATCTTTTGTTCTGTCTTACTTAGAAAACTCTATAGACTACCAAATATTTAGCATTTTTTCAGGGCTTTTAGTACCTTGTTTCAAACAAGAATTTTTCTAAGCCACTTTTCAGCTCACCACACCTTTTATGGAGGCAATAGAACCATGGAATGATTTAGGTTCAAAGGGACCTTAAAGATCATTCAGTTCTAACCCCCCTGCCATGGGGAGTTGGAGCTAGACAACTAATAATTGCCCAGCTCTCCACATGCAGCACTATTGACTTCCTCTCATGTGTCTTCTCCAATTAATGCCTCTCCTTATCTTAATTTAGGTCTAATCCCTGAATTCCAATTTCATTCTTGATATATTTGCCTGTTCCTTCAAAAAACAAGAGTCACTAATATTCAATGAAAAACCTCATGCCTCAGGCTATTAATTGATAGAATAAAGGTAAAAAAGAGAACATGGAGCCTTTCTGATCCTTTTTCTTAGTGTTCATTCAGCTGTTTGCTCACGAAAACTCTGCTACCAATTCTAGTCGTAAAAGCTCTTTTCTTTTTCTCTTCTCAGAAACTCAATTGTTTGTTGCATATTGCCCAGACTCTTTTGGGGTTTTTCTGCAGTCACAGCTGCAAGTTTTCCTGATTGCTGCTTACCTAGAGATCAACCACTATCTCCTCTATGAAAGTATACAAGGTTATCAAGTGTCATTAGCCGGTGACAAATTCAAAGCCACAAATTCAAAACATTTCCTAACATGCTCATGTGTGAAACTGCACACAGCCCATCTTCCCTCACAACCACCCAGCATTCATAACTTTAAAAACAATATCAATATGGTCATCATGAGTGAGAAAGAGCATCAACATCACCTATTGTTCTCTACCAATATGAGGTGAAAACACACGTCAAAACCCTGTGATTCCTTAAGGACTAGAGGGATGCACCATGATAAAACCTTTTCATTTGGCCACACACAATCTTTTCTGAACACAGTGTGTGGGTTTTTTACATTTTTATCTCTTATTGGCAGGCATTTCCTTTACCATTACATTTGGTCACTTCTGGTGCTTCAAAAGCAGGAGAATCAGTTCTCACTGCCCAGTAAAATCTGTGTCACTTGTGTTCCTGTTAGAGCCAAGCATAATTTCAACATGCTTTACACAGACAACAAAATAATGGCAAAACTACCCAGATACAAAGACAGTAGCTCATATCCTCGTGTGTGTGAAGGTTTTGCCTCTTTTTTGGCCAAGAGAGTTTAGTCTGTGATATATATTTTTTTATTCAAATGAACACAACCACAAACACCACATTTCCTGGCCCATTTTTTTGCCTCATGTTAAATATTCACAGTAGTGAGTATATATGTGTTTGTCAAATCTCAGCAGTAAAAAGACACAGCCATATTGCTAGTCAGATTTATGGTTCTAGTTACACTGACAGTCTTGTAAGAAAAAAATATAAATACATGCTTTTAAAAAAGGAAACAACAAGCTACCAAGATATTGATTACCAATACTCTGCATTTCCCCCTGTCTGTTAGCTTTAGCAATGGTGGCTAACACCTTGTGGCAGCAGCAGGTGGACAATGCCGTCTGTATTGTAGGAACTCTGTCCCACACTGGCACAGCACAGGGCATCCTGCCACAGTGTCAGTCAGGATTTTCACATCAGTGCTGGTATCTCACCATTTTAAATGTGGAACAGTGTAGCCCTTTTGGCTGTATTATTTCCAAGTAATTTCCAGGAGATCATGAACCATAACCTTCCTGAAATAAAGGAACATTTGTGCTCTTAAAGAACACCTTGTTTCAGTATGTAGTCTATTGTTTGCTGAAATATACCTTTGCAAAGGGTATTTTTGGCATTCTTTTTTTGTAAGTCTGCTTGGGGAAGACAGGAGGGAAGAAGAGTTCCAACTTGCCAGCGTGGTGGAACCCAGCCTTTACTGTTCCACAATTAGTCAAATACACATTTTGCAAACATTCTAATTTTTTATGCATTAGCATGTGGCAAAATCTTTCTAGGCTAACCTTTTTTACATATAAACCTCAGGAGTCTGGTATGGTTTTAGTGACAATTTCAGTGTTTGTTCTCTGAAACAACCTGCAAAATTTCATTTAAATTGTGACTAAGAAAAACGGCCTGAATAATTTTTTAACTGAAAATATATTTTATAGTACCATAACTCTTCTGTAAGCTGCCTAATAACTAGAGATGCAAATATTCAAATAGTTATTTTTATTTCATAGCCATAAAGGCATTGGCTCTATGACTTTCAATTGCCCACACTGAGGAGCACGACCTTCAGTCAGCTAAATCAGTATTTCAATCTTTGGACAGTAAATGCTCTTCAAAAATCAGCTCCTTCTTTGGCCCTCTCTGCATGGTCAGGACACATTAGCACATACTATGTGCCAGAAAAAAGATGCAATTGCTCTCTGCTGCATCAGCACTGCTTGCATAAAACTCTTCCAGAATACAGGTCCACATACTGAGACACTTACTAGCTATAGGTGGGATGCTTAAATACCTCAGTGGTTCTAGACATCAGTTGTTTACCTGCTGTAGAGAAAGCTTCTTGTTTGCTTCTGCTAACTTTTTCCCAGGAGGTAGTTTACAGCAGTGTGAAAACATCCACAGACAGACAAGCTGTGGAGACAAGTTATAAGCATGGAAAGAATGAAGCAATAAGCAGTAAAAACCTTAAGGGTTTTCTCAGACATAAGTGCAGCTAATGTTTCCTCTGGCTTTGTATAAGGAAGCAGAAGTGTCAAGTATATAGCAGAATTTTAAAGGGTGAAAAATATGAGGCAAACAGATCACCTGAAATAAGAAAAAAATGGTACTACAATCCCCACAACTGCATTTTCCCCTACAAAATAATTTCATATTGACTTTTGCTGTGAACATATGGCAGAAAAAGCAGGGCACTCCAACTATTATGAAATACTTGGGTTTTTTGCAGAATTGCAGCCAAAACAAGGGCAGCACACTGCAGGAACCTGAGACAGAACTAAACAGCCCACAACAACAGTTCTAGAGTTCTAGAGCTCTAGTTCTTTAGTTCTAGAGTGACAATCACCTTCCCCTCACTGATTCCTTCTGTGACTTCCCTTATAATGCACTCTATGAGTGTGAAGGTATCAATCTCCAAGAATTGAAGGAAAATTTACTGAACTCATCAACTGGATAAAGTCACAGCCCAAAGTATTATTAGCCAGCTGTGGGATAGTCAAGGGCAACCAGACCAGATGTAGGTCTAAACATATTCAGATATTTCTGGGCAGCCACAGAGACATGAAAGCAACAATGTCCATTACAGAGACTTTGGACGTGATCTGTGTGTCAGCCCTCACCTTGTGCATGTATCTGTGTATCGTGGCAGACACTCCACTTGTGATCAAGTAGAACTGCACAGAACATTGATCAATTGATAAAAGTTCTACCACAGAACAGAAACACCTGAAGTTCAGAATACTATTTAGACAGCTGAAAACAAGGCAAAAAATGAAATGAAGATGCTTTTAAGGATAAAAGATAGAAACCTTTCTCAGTAACATTTGTGTCTATTTCATGAAGTCCCTTATCCCTTAAGAAACAATCTCTTCAATAGGATAGTTATAATGGGGTTTTCATTGTGGGAAATGTACAAAATTAAATTCATTCCTTTTGGTTCATTATTCATATAGCCCCAAACTCCTCTATCATCTATCATCATCATCAAAAAGAGTTTTGTTTTCTGTTTTGTTTATATTTCCCATGATGTATGAAGCAATCCTTTTCTAGAAACAATGAAGCATGAGCTAATGTATTTATGATCCCCAGTACCACTGTGTTTTCTTTGTGTTACATCCTTCAAGAAAAAAAACAGGTTTTCTTCCCCCAGGACACAGTCCAGTTTACAGTGTTGGGCACCACAGTCAGAAATAGTGCCAGTTTTAAGAGTGGTTTAAAGGAAATTATTTTCAACATCCTTACCAGTGTCATCCTATTCATTTGTCTGTCTCTTCAGCAACCTGTATAAGGTGAGTAATGCCTTATCCCCCTATTTTGCTTTATTATACAAAATGGAATTGAGGAAACTCATTATACCTTATGATCAGTGTTCAGCTGTTGTGTAAAATTTCAAGTAAGCAATACTATCCTATAGGCTACATGTCAATCATGGTTGTCTACTTTGGCTTTCTTCTAAATCATACTCAGTTATGCTCTTCAGTCCAACAATTTTGCCTTGGATAAAAGCAGGAATCCTCTGACTTCAGTAAAAGTGCACCAGAGGTCCACAAAGGGCGGAGCAATGAGTCTGCAACTGTAAGGTGGATAGCATCAGGCAGTGTTCAGTTAAATAACAGGAACTGGTATACATGCTACAAAAATTGTTGTGGTTTGGTATTTTACTTACTGCTTTTTACTGCAGCCTTTTGATGTCCTTTCTGAATAAGGTTCAGAGGTACTGGCATGTTGTGCTTTCAAACTCTTTGTCACAAACCAGCAATGAAGTAGAACTCTGAAAGGAAAATTAACATCCAACAGTTTCTTCAAAGACGAACTTGACCACTAACTTGTCATCAAACTGACCCAAAACTCTGCTAGTGGGGATGCAATCTCAGCAGCTTGTAAAGATACAGCTTGAGCTGTTAGACAGTACAGGACCGTGACACATAATTCAGTTTAAATTAAGTGGAAGCAAAGAGAAGCTAAAATATATAATCAAATTGAAAGTTTTCAATTGAAATATATATAATAATTGAAAGTTTTCAATTTCAAAAAGCAGAACCTGCACAAGACCATTATGTTAAAGTTTTACAGAGAAAGTGTACGTATACAATATACTTATATTTGCATAAGCTTTATTTATTTTGAAACCTCAATACTTCCGTGTTCACTTCCTACCTTTGCTTTGTTCACTTTCCCACTCTGAAGTATGTGCCAAATACTCCATATAAAAAGAACACTGAACTTAGGGTCTCTGAAGATACATAATTAGAAAGCTATAACAAAGTTTTCCAAATATTTGTCAGTAATTTTAAAATTATAAATCTCAGAACTATAAGCCAAATACAATCCTGTGTTTTTAGATAAGTATCACAATACCACCAGAGACAGTAAAAATAAAAATCTGAACAAGATGTTTCTAAGAAGTAGAAGTAATTTCTTCTAAATTTGTCACAGTTCAAATGAAATACTGATTTAAAAAAGAACAGTTCTTTTAAAAAGAGCCTTGACACAAATAAGAACATTCCTTATGTGAACACAAATAAAAAAGTGGAATACAGTGGTTCACAACATTATTGTATGTTACTACAAGATGTGTCCTTGACAGCAAATTACATACAAAGTATACCTAGGAAAAAGTTAGCTTAAATAGCTGTCAGTGAGAGTATCACTAATTTTGCTTAATAATACTTTATTACATAACCAAAAAATTAAAGAAAGATCAGAGCCAGCCATAAGTATTTTTAGGTGTGGGCCTGCAAGATATTTTTATAGGCCTCATGCAGGGTTAGGTATTTCTCACATAACTAATCCAAATAACTCTGGAGAGAGGCAGCAAGCTGATTCACCATGGGTTTAGGTTACCTATTACCTATAAACCTGGATATTCATCTACTCGGCTCTGACATGTTGCCTATACCACAAATCAGGCAGTGACAAGTGAGTATTCAAGTGGCAATCCAGGTTGCCCACTTTCAGCAGTAGTCATTCAATCAGAATGAAGCAAAACCCCAGGTTTTTCACACAGAGGGTGTTTTGGCACTGGAACAGGCTCCTGAGGGTGGTGGTCACAGCACCAGCCTGTCAGAGTTCAAGAAATGTTTGGACAATGCTCTCATGATGTGACTCTTGGGGTGTCCTGTGCAGGGCCAGGAGCTGGACTTGATGATCCTGACAGGTCCCTTCCAACCCAGTGTATTATGATTGTACACACTTTCCTTGGCAAAATAAGTCAGTTCTGCTTTGAAGTTTCAATTTCTGTCTGTAAATCATTCCATGTAGTGTCTATAAAATTACACAATGTAATGTTCCACTGCATGCCCTCAAATATGAGAGGAATCGCTGGAGGCTTTCAAGGTGCAATTGGACAAGGTGTTTATAATTTTATTTGTGCTCCCTTTCCCACGAGCCTTTGGCCCAGATGGTTGTGTGAGATCCCTTCTAACCTGGGCTGTTCTATGATTCCATGGTCTTACAGATGTGAAACACACTAGTGGACACTGGGAAGACTAGAGCCATTAGCCTTTCTATGCAAATATGTAGCCAAATGAGGGTGGGAGAGTGTGAATAAGGGGAAGATAAAAGCAAGAAGGATATCCTATTCAACCATTTCCTTATTGATGTCGCTGCCTTATCACTCACCTCACTCTCTCCCTGCCATTAGTCTAAGAGGTTCTTACACTGGGCTAACATGGCAATCATTTTGTAAGGAGACAGAGGGGTCTCTGTGGTAAGAGGTCTAAAGCTGTCCCATGTCAGACATAAAAAGCTGAGCCAATCTTGCAGGCACCAAGGTACTGACCTTGGAGGTCAAGAGGAGGGTGGGAGGATGGGGTAGCTGGTGTGCCTAAAGGGAATCTGCTAAGAGGAGCCACTGTAGGACAGATATCCTGGAGGCCATCCTGTGTATCCTGTAGCCTAGGGCAGGACCCACACTGGAACAGTTCACAAAGGAAAATGCACTGCTTTCTGATTAGATTTATGCCCCATGCACATACTTCTGTCAAGTTAAGGCTCAGCTATCTAGATGACACATGAAAACCAAATAGCTATGAGACACAATGGTCAAATAACAGTCATTGTGCTGTTAATACAAAATTCCTCCTGTAGACACAAACATTCTGGATAACAAAAAACTTAGCTGTGAGCTAGTAATGCCTGCAAAGCAGTTAAGCCAACACATCACCATGCATACTATGGCTCTGAATGAATGAGCAGGAAATAAGGCTTTCTTCTGAAAACTGAGAAATACAGAAAAGCAGCGGAATGATTCAGACAACAATGGCCTGAAAGCTTAGAAGTGGTATGATAGCTTCCAGGTGGAATCCTTCAAAATCCCTCCAAGATGGTCTGTAATAGAGAGGGAGGGAACTCAGAAACCCCCCCAAAAATATCAACCAAAACAAAAAAAACCCCAACCAAAACGCTTAACACCCAAACCATTTATGACCAAGAAGATAAAACTGAAATTCTTAGCCCCCCCCCCCCCCTAGATTTTTTTGTAGCATATGCAAGCCTGGTCTCAGATGTCTCTTTCACTAAGTTCACAAAACTTACTACTTCCATATATTTCTTAAATTTCTTTAAAAATCCACAACACCCATCTTAAAAATTTTGACTCATCATTGAAACAGTGGAAACTGGTCCTTTTTTATAAACATGGTACTGCATACTATGTTTGGTTCAAACCACAAAATAGCTCAGGATGACTGCAAAGCTTAGGGAGCACTATTTTGCACATCACAGCACAAGGAGTGTTTTATCACATGCAGTAACTCCTCTCTTTCTTTTATGTGATACTGCCTTGGCCATCATGTTGCTGCAAATATTCTTTCACTTTCTCCTTTAAGCACACACTTTGTGGCAAATTATTTATAAACCATAGCCTCTACCTTTACCCTCTGCTTCCCTTGTGGAAGCAGGGATTCAACTTTGTCCAGTTATCTTTTGCAGCAATCAAAAAAACTCAAAGTACTCAAGGACAACAAGAAGCTTATGGAAACCTGCCTTCCAGATTACAGCCCTATCACTACCACTTCCTTGACCTATAAACTGGAATGATCATATAAGGAAAATCACGCTATGTAAAGCCAGTGTCCACAAAGGAGACAGAGGAGTCCTGCAACTTCATTCCAATAAAGGGAGAGAGCCTATTGGAGTGCACACCCTCGGGGTTTTTTCTCTCGATGTTTTAGAGGAGGCAGCCTCCTTTCATCCTAAACTGCTGGCCGCATGGTGCCCTCTTCCTTCCCCACTTGGCTGAGGCATTAGGAAGCTACAGCCTTCCCGAACAGCTTACCTCATATTCCCCCTTGAACCTGTCATTTTACCTCCGAGTTTAGAAGTTCTGATTTGTGCAGACCCTTGTCTGTTTCGGGAGTCAGACAGTCAGGGCTCTGCAACAAACCTGCTGCCTGAAATTAGTAGAGACATTAGGGTTAAAAACCCACATCTCCACCCATCGAATTTTTCGTAAAGACGTTAGCACACATCTTCCTTCACGATCAGAACACTGGAAAAGCAGGTTAGACGCCAAAGTAATCTAGTAAAGTCTTTGTAAAAGACTTTATGTGCATTACATAGAGTGGAATTCTAGAGGTATTTTCATTGCATTACATGCTGGACAGGGTTTAAGATGAAATATCATGTTTTAAATAGACGCAGGAGATATAGAACCACCCCCAGTGTTGATAAAACCAAACAGAGCCACGCCACGGGGAGGGAGGGGACTGTTGTTCACCTGCGGTCACACCGGGATCGCCCGGGCACTGCTTCCTCACCTCGCAGAGGCAGCAGGTGCCTCTTTGCCGGGCTGCTCCGGGCTGGGGCCCGCTGAAGACAGCGCAGCCGGGAGGAGAGGGCAGAAGCCCGGCGGGATGCAGTGCTGGGAGCGGGCCCCGGCGGCGCGGCGGCGCTGGGTGCTGCTGCTCGGGCCGCTGGCGCTGCTCGCCGCCGCCCTGGGGCTGCGCGGCACAGCCCGCCCCGACCCCCCTGACCCCTCCCGCCTCCACCGGGCGCTGGAGCTGTCCCCCAGCCGCAGCATCAACTGCTCGGGGGTCGTCCGCGGGGACCAGAAAGCCATCCGGGAGGCGCAGCTCAGCAACCTCGAAGTGGCGAACAGAAAGGCTTCACCGACGCCGGGCGAATACCTGAACATTACGAGGGACTGCAGAGCCTTCAAGGAGACCCGGCGCTACATCGAGTTTCCCCTCAGCCAGGAGGAGAAGGACTTCCCCATCGCCTACTCCATGGTCATCCACAACAAAATCGACATGTTTGAGCGGCTCCTGCGGTCCGTCTACTCCCCCCAGAATGTGTACTGTGTCCATGTGGACAGCAAATCCCCGGCCGCCTTCCAGGAGGCCGTGCGGGCCATTGCTGCCTGCTTCCCCAACGTCTTCGTGGCCAGCCGCCTGGAGAGCGTGGTCTATGCCGCCTGGTCCCGGCTGCAGGCCGACCTCAACTGCATGCAGGACCTGCTGCAGAGCCCCGTGCCGTGGCGATACCTCATCAACACTTGCGGCACCGACTTCCCCATCAAGACCAATGGCGAGATAGTCCGGGCGCTGCAGCTGCTGCAGGGCCATAACAACGTGGAGTCGGAGAAGCCCTCAGCCGCCAAGCAGCAGCGCTGGCAGTACCACCACGAGGTGGGGGAGACCATCTCTCGCACTGCCCAGAAGAAACTGCCGCCGCCCCACAGCTACCCCATGTTCACGGGCAGCGCGTACAACGCGGTCACACGGGACTTTGTGCAGTACGTCTTCGAGAACCCCACGGCACAAAAGTTCCTCGAGTGGTCCAAGGACAGCTACAGCCCTGACGAGCACGTCTGGGCCACCCTGAACCGCATGCCGGGCGTGCCGGGGGGCACTCCCCCCAGCGACAAGTTCCAGCTCTCGGACATGAACGCTCTTCCCCGCCTGGTCAAGTGGGAGTACCTGGAGGGGGACATCAGCAAGGGCGCGGCCTACCCGCCCTGCACCGGCCGCCACCAGCGCTCCATCTGCATCTACGGGGTGGGCGACGTGCCCTGGATGCTGCAGCAGCACCATCTCTTGGCCAACAAGTTCGACCCCGAGGTGGACGATGCGGCCCTCCAGTGTCTCGAGGAGCACCTGCGCCACAAGGCCCTGTACGGCCGGGGGCTCTGAGGGGGAGCCGCGGAGACTCTGGCCAGCACCTGTTGCCTTCCGTGGGCGGGTCTAGCCCACGGCGCCTCGGGGACAGCGGGAGAGGATCCCCTGGGCCCCTGAGGGGCCCACGTCTCGGCGCGGCCCCGGGGAGAAGCTCCATTGGTGGGCGCGGGGCTGTCCGGACGGACGGACAGACGGACGGGCCGGCCCGGTGTGGAAGGGCGGGAGGCTCAGCCCGGCCCGGCCCGCGGGGTCCCCTCAGAGGGCGCGGGAGCGCCGCTCTCCCCCGGATCGGCTGGAGGAAGCGGGCGGGGCGTTTGCCTGGGTCTATCGGCAAAGGTGAGCCCAGACGCTTGTAGACGGGCAGGGCCGGGTCACGGTGGCTGCAGGTCCGGCTAGGGGCAGAGCTGAAACCATGAGTAATTTGCTTTTCCACAGAGCACCGCCCGTTCCTGGCACCCTCAGCGCTGCTCAGCTGAACATCTGGCTGCTGCTTTTGCCTCACTAAACTTCGGCTCCATCAGAAGCCGTTAGTCAAAAGTCAACCTTCAATAAAATCCAAGATACTAAAATACATAGCGCTTCGGTGTTTTATATCCCCTGAGGAGAATGGTTTGTGCTCCTGGGCAAAGCATTAAATCAGTTAACCCTTTGTGCATCCACTTTGTCTGAAACACAGATAGAAGGATGCACACAAAGGTGTGTAAACCTACATTTTCTAAGTTCTACATCCTTCTTCCCACCAATCTCCCCTCCTTCCCCCCCCCCCCCCCAAAAAAAAGGATATTTTGGTGATATTTCATTACTGTAATTACCATATCCGGTAATGCACAATGAACAAGCCAATCACCTAACACACTGTTTGTTTAAGTTTCTAGAAGCTGAAAGGAAGACCTGCACACTTCTGTATTTCATCCATGTGTTTTTCTCACCTTCTCATACTAAAGCTAGCCACTTTCTGTGGATCCAACAACTTTTCACTATCTGTAATGCTGAGGGATTAATGCCATTGACTTTATGTAAAAAAAAAAAAAAATCTATTAAAGTAACTTCCTTCTAAGTACTGCAAATTTAAGGTCTACAGTGGAGAATTAGCATTATTCAGAACATCTGAAGCAATTCCATAACACCAGGGTACACTTAGATGAAGTTATGACTACAGTCACACTGATCTTTCAAATGTTGATTTAAGTAGGATGAAAAGATGAAGTAACTGTCTTGAAAAGGTATGTCATTGCAATTTTGTTAGACACTTTAAAGTGAATTTGGTTGTAAAATAGTGATTTTTAAAATGCCATGGTGATTTTACAGACAACAACTCCAAGTACCGGCAAGGAAAGCTCTCAAACATAAATACCCAGTGTATCATTGGGCATGTGTTTATGCAAAAGAGAAAATAAATAGGATTACTGATCCTGGAGAGAGTGGTTTCCAACTTAGGTAAGCAGACATTTGCTTGAGCTTAAAGCTTTATGCTGATGGTAAGATACAACTTTTTAAAATGGTTTCAGTAGAAAATTCAACATAAAATAGAAATTATCTCCATGTCTAGTACATTATTTTAAAACAAACAAAACTTCTCTGATGACTTAGGGTAAGAACTCAAGTCTCCCACCATAGAAAACTGCATCAAACCACTGCTGCCTAACCTGATTTTGCTTGTTAGAACTCTCTCACTTACTTTAAATTTACATGTATTAGTTCAGAATGGCAAACTAGTGCCAAGGGGTTCACTGTGGGGGGCTGGGATATGTTCAAGTTTCTGGACTGAAACAGGCAGAGAACTGTCACTCTATTGGAAACGGCAAGAAGAATGACACAGACTCTCTTGTGTGCTGAAAAGGAGAGCAAAGTTTATTATTCTTGATCTTCTTTTATACATATGTTCGAGAAGGTCTGAGAGGTAAAACTCTCACTGCTCATTAAAGCAACACATCACCAGCATTGGTTAAGTGGAACATCACCCCTTGACTGTTTTCCTAAACACCACCTGCAGATTGTTGTCATTTACCAAGGACTGTTTGGATTCCCTCTCCCGCTTTCTCAGGCCAGAGTGAGAAACCTGTGACTTAGTTTCACACAGGCTCTGTTCCCTTCTTTTTGCATTTAATATCCACATGTTTCTAACTGTGTCAAAGTGTTGTCTTTTTCCCTTGGAAAATTGAGGAAAAGTGTGCATATTCATGGAGACAAAAAAATTCCCATAATTAACAAGAAATTGCATCAAAACCAAATCCATCCCTGAAATAAATGTCTGTAAAACCAAAATAATTTATTTCTCAAAGAACAAATGTATTGGGGTGCCTGGAAGGAATCCTAGCTTGAAACAGTGAAAAATTCTTGAATGAGGGGCCTGTTATTTTGCAAATATACCTGTACAGAAAGATACATACTTACAAGTTATAGACTTGTCAATAGTAATTTTTATCCCCTTTACTTTGTAAATATGTTTAACTTCTTCAGCTCTTTCTTCTCTCAGAAACATGAAGTATTGCTTGTACACACTGTAACAACAGTGTTTCATCTGTTCTTGTCACACACTAAAATGTTACAGATGGAGAGAGAGACAAGGATTTAGATTGGGGGTGGAAAGTGCCACTTCAAATCTGTTCCATGGTAAGCCTTTTAGCAAAGTCAAAGTATTTTTTCTTTAATGTTACTCACTGCAATCTTTGCCCTTCCTGGTTAAACCTGAACACAGAGAATCTAAGCATTAATCCAGATTTGAAAGAGCTTGCCCATAGAATATAAAGGCATCATGTGAAGCCAGCATACCAGAAAACAGCTTGGTGACTCAGTAGGAGGGACAGCAGTTATCTAGCAACACAAACTGCTCAGAGGTCACTGCTTTGGATGAAAACGACTGTTCTGGTGTTATTACCTGCAGAAGTAAACAGCTAGCAAACCTTGACATCCAATTTTCTTGATCCAAAGGAAATCCCCGTTTTCTGATGGTGTTACTACCCAGAATTCCTCTCAGATGATTTGGTTGCAAAAACAAAGGCTATCTTGTGCAAATTTATTTTCAAATCACTTCTTTTAGTAGTGACCTAACTTCTTCTGAAAGAATCGGCCTACTCCCAAATGCTTAAGGTGAACAAAGACAAAACGATTCTTCCAAAGGAATGTTCTCACAATATCCTCTTTCAAAGACATTAGAAATGGCATGAGTGTAGTCATACATCAAAGCAGTGATATGTCTCTGACATTGGAAATAGCAGTAAAAACCACCACTCAACTCTAGTACAGAACTTTGCCGTCCAGAGATCTCAAAAGATCTTAGAAATCAGATAGCTGGCCTCTTAGAGCTGGCAACAGAGCACAGAGAAATCTTGTAATTTGCAGTTGCAGAACCGAAAAGAGAAGGAACTTGGAATAGAGTAGGACCAGCTCTAGCCCAAAGTAGCACAATCACATCAGATAATAGGACCACCTTCAAAAATAGATTAAACCCCATAGGTAATGCATCAGAAAAATCATGGGCTGTCCAATTGGAAGTCATATCATAAATATTAACTTTGTGTAGTAAAAAATCTACTTCTGATGCTTCTGTCTACAATCATTAACTCACAACTTGAACTGTAAATGAGCCAGCAGTTGTTTAAGGAGGAAATATGCTGCAAATTTACCTTTCAAAAAGTGCACGGAAGGAAGACGAAATTAGAATTCTGGAATTTAATAACAGATTTTTTTTGTTTTAAACCTGGCTAAAAATGATGTTTTATTTCCAAGTGGTTTTCACTTTATTTTTACAAGAACAATGTAGCTTATTACATACTTACACAACCCGTCCATAACAGCTTTTTAGCTTTAGTTAGGAGGGTCTATTTCCTTCTTGCTTTGCATTTGATATTTTATATGATCATCTCTGAGATACCCTTTAATAAAGAGATGGGTCAAAGACAATGAATTTGTAGGAAAACAGGTAACAAATTCTAAAGAAACAAAAAGTAAACATGAACTATATGAACGCAGTACCTATGAAGTATTTGCAGTAAATATAAAAATTTATTTTGAGTAATTTTTTTTTTTTTTTACTGAGTAAAACTGATTCAGGGAGCAGGGTTAGGATGTTATTTTTCTTCTGACTGCAACAGTAGTTCCCATAAAATGTTAACTAGAGTCTCAGTAAACAATTTTCCATGTCCTTGAAGGATGTGTTCTTTTAGCAAAAGATGCAAACCAAAATACTGGAAATTACTACCTCCTAGTCCATAATAGCTAATCCTAATAAAGACCACCATTTAGGTTATAGTGAAGAAAAAGTTAATGTCTCCCAGTACAGTCTTACTGAAGTGCTTTGTAACATGCTCCTACTTTCTTCCCCACACCAAAATTTTAGACTACAGAAAAGCAAACCCAGGTCAGTAGGACCTTGACTGAAATCCTACCCCCTAAGCTGCCAAGATCCTTAAACACAAGTATCTGTGCTTTGAGTAACTCTCCTCTACCTCACTGTGCCTAGTCAGGGTGCAAAGGTACATAATGATCCTGATTAAACCTGTCTTCTGGAAATTCATCATAAATTCTTCCTGCTCTGCGCTTTAATTTCTGCCTCTCTGATAACATTTGAATTCAGGTATTGACATCCCTGACTGAGCAAACAGCTTGCATCAGATAACATCCTGGTTTGCACACCTATAGAATCGACAAAATCCTTTTTCTTGGAAACCATGTTTAAACAGGCAGTCATCCACAGCCAGTTCTGCACTGTGTTTATTCTTTCCTTCACTTTCTTTAAGTTAATTTACTTTCTAAATAGAAACATCCATTCCAGTTCAATGTCAAGTTGCACAGGTATATTTTACTTTCTCTCTGCTGCTGAGAAGTGGAAGCAATTGTGATATTCCTAAAGAAATATCAAATAAATTAAAAAGTCTGGAACACTACAGGCAAAGAAGACCCAAATAGGCAGCAGCAAGTATGCTGATGCTCGAGCAAGTGAAATGACGTGTCTTCCATTGGATATTACAATAGCTTAGTATAGCAGAAGTGCAGTTGATGGTTTTAGCTGTAAATTCAATCTTCCAAGACCACGAAGTACATTAACCACATTAACTGGGCAGGATTAGCTGAAATTCAAACACAAAAAATAGCAAGTAGCAACAAAGTTATAGAGAGCAAAGCAACAAAAAGCAGAAAGAACATTGGCACCAGACTGCTTTAACTTCCCTTTGCTCCCTGCTCCTTCAGTGAACTGAAACAACCTGCACAGAAGAAGCAGATCCAGGAGGTTAAAGCCTGGAGCAGCAGGACAAGGGGAAATGACTTCAAACTGAGAGAGGATAGGTTTAGATAATAGGAAGAAATTCTTCCCTGTGATGGTGATGAGACACTAGAACAAGTTTCCCAGAGAGGCTGTGGCTGCCCCAACCCTGGAAATGCTCAAGGCCAAGTTGGATGGGGCTTGGAGCAACCTGAGATAGGGGAAAATATCCCTGCCCATGTCAGGGGCTGGAACGAGACCATGCTTAAGGTCCCTTCCAACCATGGCCATTCTATGATTCTAATGCACACTTAATTGGAACAAAATATAAGATACAACTATTTGCATTAGGGGAGTCCAAAGGCTACAGAAAACTTAAAATGTAGAAATCTGCCTAGAGACAGGAAGAGATTACAAGTACTTGGAGGTAGGAAGCGCAAATTTTTATGCTTGTACGGCTTGAAATTCAGTTTACCACATGATTTTTAGAGAACAAAAAAAAATTAAACCTGGAAGATTGAGTCAGATGTAGAACAAGAGAAAACATGGCACAGATAGACATTTGCATCCCTTACACAAAAACAGACACTTATTGTGTAGTTGAAATAAAAGCAACTTGTCTCTTCTTTTGGTTTCAAACATGGTTACTTACCAATCTGCAGGGTGCAGCAAAGGGCACGTAGCAGAGCTATTTATAGACAAAAAGATGCAGTCACAAACACACAAACGTGCTGCCCAGCAAGAGCTGCCAGGCTTTCGCTGATGTCCTCATCCATCATTCTGTAACAGCCATTTCTTGCAATACTTAAAAGTGCAACCACACTCAGAACCCTGTAACTGAAAGACTTTTTCATTTACAGCATTTCTCTAAACACACTTAGAAAATTTTGGGAAAATACGGAATGTTAATGCTAGTTTCTAAACAAAGTTTTCCAATGATCACTCTTTCAAAAGTTTTTAAATAAAAGTTTATTACAGAAATTGTTTTAAACAAAAAAAGGACAACAGTATCTCTTGTAATTAAAAAAAAGGTAACATTGTATTCATGCCCTATAAGGTGAAATGAAGAAATGCTACAGGTATTTCTTCCCCTGTCATTCTGTGATGCTGTCTAGTATGGATTAACTCACATCTGCATCTCAAGAATTGTGTATGATCAGTCCCTTTCCATGCTGCTTCTCTCCAGAAAGTGCTGCATATCAACAGAAAATATTGCAGACAAACCACAGGTCTATTCATTCTGCAGTATTGGAACCAGTGTCTAGGAAAGAAAACAGAGAAGCAAGAGCATTCTCTAATACCTTCCCCAAGTTCTAAAGCATTCCCCGAGCATTTCAGAACATGTTCTGTACCTGCCCGATTCCCTCTACTGCTCTCAATGCCATGCATGAACTGTTTGTGCTGTTTCACTTCACTTAGCAACACTGAGAAGAGCCAGCACAAAACTCCAGGGTTGTGCACGCAGATACATTAAAAATGCTAAAAGCTTAACTCTAACATGCAATGATACACAAACCCTTCACTGCAGTCAGCCATAAGCAGATCTGGCTATCATTTACTAAGGAGAAAGGTTTCTGCACATCCAGCAGCACAAGCTCCAACTCTGATGGAGTGTGGGCTATAGCTTATTGTGCACTTTGAAATAGATGCAAAAATGAGCATGGTCTTCATAAAGCAACTGAGACCAATTCTCCGTTCTGACCTTTTGTCAGAATCACCAATTAACACCAGTGCAATTTTTGATACACTATCATTACTGCTTTCTTGTTTTTAGAGCTGTGGAAAAAGTATGTAACTCAAATCTGGAGAACGACAAGCCAGTGTTTAGTACTGCTCCTTCAAAAAGTCAGCTTCTCATGGGAAAAAAAAAAGGTTGTAATGTTAATAGCAACTTCAAGTCATCCAGCTGTTTAAATTTTATCTGCACAATTTATCAAGAATGAAAATGATTAATACTTGGAAAGTAAGGTTTCCTCCACTAGCTATAATAAGCACACAAAAAACAAGCAGTAAGATTATATGCTTGGCTAATACCAGAAGTTGAGAAAACAATAAATTCTGTCAATTCTTTAGAACTACAACTTGAAGTGACTATTGTAAGCATGCCAGAGTCAGCAAGCCATGAAGAACCTATTTCAGAGGTCTATGGTGCATTAAAATAAAGCCTTTTCCATGTTCAGTTCCTGCTTTTAGCATCTCTCTCTGAGGATGAAACAAGTGGCAGCATTTCACACAGCTTCAGCGATACTCTGTCACATTGATGGCTTTAAAAGTTATAAAGCAGCTTGCCACAAAGTCACTGAATTACTTTTTCCAGGAAAGAATATCAAGGGACATGGGCAAAAGTAATCCAGTCAAGCAGACATGGATTGTAAACTCCCACAAGTAGTGTACATAGAGAGGATCTGTTAGGCGACAAGTCAGTCTTATGACTTGCAAATGCCCACATGCTTTTCATGAGTTTGTGTCCCCAGCTATCAAATTCAGAGAATGACTGCTTAGACACTTTTCTCAGACAATTCCTAGCTCAGACAGTTGAAGCACTCTTCAGACTCAGTAAAACATGGTGCTAACCTAACAAATAGATTAGCACTAGAAAACTCACCACACAAAAAATATAGATTACTTCTGGCTTTCTAATTGCTCTTGTTGTTATGTACTTCCCAACAACAGGTGCACAGCAGTCCCTAACATGGTTCTGCCTCAGTGCTTATGAGTCAGGGAAGCATTTAGCTGGCTTTTGTTTCATCTCTCATCAGATGTAAAAGGGAATGCAGAGCCCTACCTCTGTTTAAGTCATACAGTCAATCTGGCTTCAGTAAGACATTTGATCAAAGCTTTCTATAAACAATCAAGTCTCACATCTCAGCCTATTTATATCATATTTCATACTTACTTTTGCCATCACATGCTACAATTTTCACTTTATCCACTTTCACGAGTTCGGTGACCTCCCTAAATTCCACGTCATTCAGTACAAATGTCCATACATTGTCACAGAACCTGTATGTGTTCAGAGACCCCTATAAAAAAACAAGAGACATTTGCTATAGGACGCATCTCAAAAGCAACAGAAAACACAATGAGTATCTACTGAACTATGTCCCTTCTTGAACAGATGTGCTACAAGCCAACAGTGGTCCTGAATGCATACAAACTGGCAAGCAAGCAATTCTGAGGAAAACTGGAGTTTAAATGCCCTCCAGTGGCTGAAATTCTCAAGACCATGGAGTGACATTACAGGATATCCAAGGGGAGGCTCCTCAGGTAGGCAAAGTTGTTTTACAATTTTTCTAATGTATACAAAGGATCAGTAGCAAAAAACATTTCTTAAAATACTGGGTCATAAGAAAAATCAGATACAGCAGTGATCACAAGATGTGAATTCTGCAATTGCTTAAACAAAGTGGCAGCTGGCAGCTTAAATAAAAAATCATGACAAATATATAACATAAAGGGGTATCCCTGCTATTTGATGTATTACTGAGGATGTCAATATGGAAAACTCCTGACCTGCAATTTTACATATTTTAAATTTACATTCTTGAACTTAGAACTTAAGCTCCAAGTAACATTTTTTAAATTTATCCACTAAATACATGCTAAACTTTTTTTATACCATGTCATATATACAAAACAATTTAAGAAAAATTATGCTATTTTTAACATCTCTACATTGTTTAAAATCTAGTCCCTTAGGAACCCACATCATGAATGTGTTCTACATAGACTGTAGAGAAGTATTATGACAAAAGTTAACAGAAAGCTGGGTTTTGTGGTTTTTTTCTTAACATTACATTCAAGTTAACATTTAACAACTTGCTGGCTATCTAGCATCAATTAGGATGGCTGATTGGGAACACCCCCCAACTTATTTTTCTATGATACCTACAGAAAATAGCTACAAAATGATCCAGTGAAAGGGTAGATCTAAAACTCTCTAGTCTCTCTTCACATTACTCATGTGGCTGAAAATCTGGCCTCATCTCACTTTTGCTAGGGACAGCTGCGAGAAGCAAAAGACTCCCTCCTCATCTGCAAGACACTGAGGATGGCAATGTTATCCATCAAAAAAGCATTTCCCTCTTCCCTGTTTTCATCATCTGCTTTTTGCATTCATTCCAAAGATTCCTGGCAGAACAAGGTAACAAGCCTTACAGCTGCATACAGAATATACATGTGAACAGTCATCAGTAGAGCCAAAATGAACCCTCAAAAGTTCTTGCTTATCACACAGCTTTTAATGACATTGTGCGTCAACACTTAGTTGCTGTATCTCATGTAAAACTTTAAGATATCATTTCCTTACCCTGAAATTGACTCTGTTCCTGACTCGCTGTGCCAGTGCTGAATTTATAGCTTTATCAAACTGAAGTAGCACCTGAAGGGCCAACTGAGGAGTGATTTGCTGTGACTAAAGTAGTTGGAAGAAAAAAATAAAAATTTTGAGTTGTTTCAAAGTAAGCTCAAACATGCAGTATAAGTTAAAAACATTAAAGCAAAGTTCACGTCAATGAAGCAGATCTCTAGAAGAACAATCTACAAAAAATTATGTTCCTGTATTTATTTCTATTTTTATACTTCAATTCTGTACTATACAAAGACCTTTCATAATAAATATTTGATGTAAATAACCCGAAGAACAACTGATTGACTGCAATGTTCCACCTTAACCTGGCTGTTCATTTACTGAGCCACATGAGATTGTGCCATTTACATGAAACACTTCCCTTTACCCAGAACGTAAAGAAAAACCATCACAAGCGAATGGAGTACCAAACCCTTACGTTTTCAATCAGTAAGTTTCCCAAGCCTTGGCCATAAGTGCCCTGATACAGGAACGACAAAGCCATTTTGATAAAAATTGCTGTCTTTATTAAGCTAGTCGCCCAGGCCCCCAACCTGTATGAGCTCATCCAGGCTCTCCTGAAGGCTGTTCCCCAGCGTGGTGTTCCTATACAGCTGATACGCCATGGTTTACCGGGAGGGCTGGACACGTCCTGCTCATCCGCGGCTGCGCGCCCGTGCTGTCCTCGCTCTCATTGAAAACAAACAAAGGGAACAATAAAACCCCCTCCGCCCCTCAGCCGAGCCCGTCGGGCACACGCACGGCAGGGCACGCACGGTCTGAGGCCTCCCCGCAACACCGCGCGACACTCGGGCGCGCTGCCGGCCGCGGGGCCGCACAACCGACAGCCCGGCCCGGCTCCGGGAGCCGGCCCGGCCGGAGCTACTCCGGGCAGGAGCCGGGCACTGCACGGCCCCGCCAAGCCCCACCCGGTCCCGGCCCCGGTCCCGGCGCCGCCCCCGGGGAAGCTGCCCCGGCCCCGGCGCTCCCCGGCCCGCGCCGCCATGGCTCCTCACCGCGCGCGGCCGGAAGCGCGGCACCGCCCCGCCCGCCGCGGCCCGGAAGCGGAACGGCCGCAGGGCCCGGCCCAGGGGAGTCCTGCCCGCGCCGCGGGCACCCTCACAGCGCGGGTACACTCACACCCACACCGCGGGCACCCTCACACCGCCGGCACCCTCGCACACACGGCTGGCACCCTCACACCGCGGGCACCCTCACACCCACACCGCGGGCACACTCACACCGCCGGCACCCTCACACCTTGGGTACACTCACACACACCGCGGGCACCCTCACACCGCGGGCACCCTCACACATACTGTGGGCGCACTCAGAGGTAGGTTAAGAATCTTCTACTTCCATCTTTTCTGTTAAAGGGACAAAGGAAAACAGTCACATCTGCGAAGAGTGTTACTAGCCCAGTTAGGCCAGTTCTATTGTCTGTGACTCTGCAACCTGTGCTTTTGCATTAGTGCAGCTTTACTTTGTTAAACACGGCACGTTTCCCCTTATCAAAGATAATAAACCTTACAGACACTAATTGACAGCGTAGTCATTCTATCTTAACCCTTCTATCTACCATTCAACCATTAGAGCACCTTACTGCTCAGGTCTTTTTTCTTAATTAAAAAGGTTTTGTTACATTACTAAGAAACATTGCAGAACCGCAGAGCCACTGGTAAACTAAATATCTGTCCTTTATGAATATTTATTTGTAATTATTAACCTGGAATTCCATGCTACCAGTATTAACAAGCAGTTGAGCAAGCTAGAGTAAGGAACATGGTAAGATAAGGACTTTTGGAAAACACTCCGATAACTTCTCTTCAGATAATTTTTAATACTTTCATGTTTTTATATTTTTATTTTATATTTTTAATATAAAAAAAATAATGTAGATCAGAGTAATTTGGGCAGTTCAAGCTGCAAAACTGAAAAAAAAAATCTTGTTGAGCAAAGGATAGATTTAATTTCACTGATCCCATTCATGCTTGAAGGGAATGATGAAAAACTAACACGACTGCACCTTCTTCACAAATGCCCTTTTTTCATGTTAGTTTAATATGGGTAATTAGATGTGATAAAAGAAACAGTGTAGTTCAACTTAGAATTTTGAAGCTAGGAAAGCTGCAAGATATGTCTTTCAGAATATGAATATTTAAATATTCCTTACATTTCAGAGTATTACTCTCAATCCAGGTGTCCTTAAAAAGTATATTTAAAGCACTTGTTTCAAGTGTCTCTGACAAGCAGTCAGTGGAACAAATCCTCTAGGGAATGACCTCCATCCACAAGGACTGAGTAAGAATTTTGACTGCAAGATTTGTAAGGCTTCTGTGGTTACGAAAAACATGCAAGCTGTTATTCCTATCCTCTCCATTCTTCATATGAGGCTTTTGAGGGAGACTGGAATGACCTGAGAATTCAAGTAATTTCCAAAGACAACTGCTTTTGAGAAGACATGAATTTAAACCATCTTTCTAGATACTAAATAGTGTATAAATCTGTAGGATACACTGACAAAAATTTGACACTGAAAGAAAGACATTTTTAACCAAGAAACTTTATCTACCTTGTGACAGATTTAGTTAATAAAGTGCCTACTCACAATGTAGTTCAATATTTTTCAGTCAACTACAGACATTTCAGCAGACAGCATCAGTGAAGCTGATGTGACCAGGCACCAAGGACACCTTTTCTCCTCCCCATGACACATTTTGAGGCCATTTCATAAAAGATTTCATTGCTACCACATGTGATCTAACCTTGAAGTATGACACAATTAACTGCTGAGAGTTTTAAACTGTCATTAGAGAATTTAGGGTATGATGCAACAAAGTTGCTGGAACAGATACAGGCGCTAATATCTTAGTGGACTGCAATTTAGAGTGTACCTACTGTCTCTCAGTACAATGTTCCTCACAGCAGCTGGGACTGTTTTTCACTCGCTTACTGAGACTAAAGGAAAAAAATACACCAAACTGCGTTGTTATGAACAAGGTTACTAGTTATTCTAACTAGTTTGATGCTTTTTGGAATAAAAGTCCTTCATTTCAACATCCCAGAACCTCAATGACTTCAATCTGCTTCAGCACTAAATCATTATACATCCCTTCCCACTACCCTCCAACAGAACGTGGCTCTGCCATATTACACAGATCAAGAACATTCAAGCAAATCCAGAGTCTGCTCACACCAGTTTTTAATGTCATTTTCTCCAGAATCTCTTTGCCACTTCTGGACTTACCCTGCAGAAATCATTAGGAAATGTCACATCAAGAGGCCACTGACCCAAATGTCTCTATTTCAGTTGTGCACAGCAATAATGAGATAGGTAATGACTCATTAACTACATGTATAAATATATATAAATTAATGAAACCTCCAAATCAGAGGTAAATCAGTGGCTCATGAAATTTTTTCTTGTCAGGGCTCACCAAATTCTAGCAAAATTACTCTTAGTTTTAGAAGGAAGTGCCATTGAAAGGTGAATTCCCTACAATACTGTATCTTATCACAAAGTGATTCAAGTTTTGAAATAATTTTTATTAAAGTATGACATTCCAACTTTTCAGGTTTTTAAATATTAAAATATATTACATTATATTATAGATTTCAAAAAAGTTAAGTTTGACAAAACATTATCCATAGCTTTGGGACCACTTTGCTTTTTGTAAACACCCACCTCACCACTAAATGATGAGCTGCAGGAAGTCAGAGGGGAGTAATTCTTTAGTCCACTTCTTTCTCAAGCTACGAATCTTTAGAGACAGAACAACTGTTGTGCTGTATACTCATTCACAACAACTTCTACTAGAGAAATAAACCATTTATAAGCACATACACATTTCCAAAAGAAATCATATTACTGCAGCAGGAAACTGCAGATTCCTTGGTGACCAGGAAACACAGTAACAATCCCATCATTTGGTAAATGTGGCATATACAGAGGAACTCTGTACTGCACTATACACACAGGAAGCCACAGGACATAGAGAATTACAGTCCCTCCACTAAGAATATAATTTTATCGAGACTAATCTTTTTATCAATTAGGAGAAAATGGAAATGAGATAATCAGAATGCTTCCTGTTTAGCTTAGGACACATGCAAACGCAGTAAAAATCAGATTTGCATGGTTGTACAGACCACACTGTGAAAGTATCGGAAGTAAACAGGCTGCAAGTGCTCCATGTACTGACTTGAACTTTATATTAATTTGAGTCAACATCAAAATTGAAGCAGGACATAAGACAGCCCCAAAGAAAGTGCATTTGTCTTCTGCTTTCAGAGCAAGTTTCAAACCTGATGGAATGGATGCAAGGTAACCTGGCATTGGTATTGTTGTGTGAACACACCCTGCCTGTCAATCTCCTTCAAACTCTGATACAGAAACTACTGCAACAAAAGGACTTAAGAGCTTGAGATGAAAGTATCTGAACTGCAGATTTAAATAAACTTCCAGAGACATGAGCAGATTTCCCTCACCTGACATCCCACATGCTCTCAGTCTATACAGGTATCACTGGAGACAGTGGATTGTTACTTGGTAAGTCTTGACCATGGAATATTTCACAACTGCTATTTATCACTTTCAGGTAGAAATCTGGTTGAAGATAACTTTTTTTTTTTCTGATAAGGTAACTGAGTAACATTAAATATAGTTAAAAAGTGTTACTTTTTTGGCATTGGAACAAAATGTGAGCACAATAAACACCATAAGCAAAGATTTAATATACTTGCTACAACATTATATTGCTCAACTCCTGAATGAATTTATTTGCATACACCTGCCCTTACATGAAAAATGCAATGTTTATCAAAAGATGTTACAAACTTTTACAAGGTATCAACCAGTGCATTACTGTTATCCCAGTAAACCTAAACACTAGTTTTGTGTCCAAAAAAACCTTTTACAGACACGGATTTACCACCATTGTGGTGAATGAAAACACCCCAACCTTTAAAACACATCTTAAAAGTTCAATTAGTGCTGGTATCATGTGCCTAATAGCTTTAGAAATGGATGTTTCATCTACAAGAATGATACAGGTAGCGTAAGACTTCTCATATTTCTGCCCCAAAAAATGGTATTGTGGCTAGAATACCTGTGTAGCTCCCAAGTACTACCATGAACCAGAGAGCATGACAGAGTTCCTATCAGTAACAATCAAGATTCATCCATGAAGAACTGCAATGAACTAATTTCCTATTGCTAGCTGAGACAGTCTTGATGTACTGAAGCAGAATCTAAATTCACAACTTCAGCTGTAGAAGGTCTGGTATCTTACCAGTCACACAGTTCAGCTTTTGTGGCTTAGGCTTAAACCTCATGGCCAACTGCCACCCACAGAGCTGCAGTTCTGCATCTTGAATGATGACACCAAAGTTGAAGCTCACTCTAGTGAGGTAAAGGAGTGAGCTTCTATAAGGTTAAGTGAACAAAAATAAGGATCTCTGTATTTGTGAAAGCCAAGTTATGTGATTGTTAACATCCAAACAAGTTTTCATGACAACAAAGAAATGCACTTGACCATTTACAGCAAAACAGATTTATACAATAACAAGTAACTTATAGCCTTGTCTACCTGCAAATGAATTCCTTCAGCAGGTACACACAATATATTGCTCAGTCATAAAAATATATATATTATCTCTTTCCTTTAACATTTAGGTATATAAATATTTTACTGAAGAACATGCATCATTTAGATAAACGGTTGCAAGAACATCCTCTGAAAACATAGGGTTCTTTGCCATTTAGCAGTATAAAACGATTACATAAACAGCAACTAAAGTCAAGACAAACCAATACAGCAGTAAGCAGTTCACTGGGTGCTAGTCCAAAGCACCTTTTGCAACAGATTATACAATACATAGACACAGAGAATGCACTGTAATGAAGCACAAATGGCATTGTTCCATCTGCGTATTCTTCAGTCTTGTTTGGACTCCAAACTTACTGTTCACTTTTCTGCTCTTGCTTTCCATTCAGCTCTTGGTCAACTCTGCTTAGCAAAGAAAGCAGTGAAATTAAACTATGTTAACATAGTTTGATAGCTGATATTATTAAGAAAAAACTATTAACCTTAACAGAAAAACACAAAGCTTTTGCATGGAAAAGGTTTTAGTAAATAAATATTAAATTAAGGTTTTTATTTAATGTAGTCATGATGTTTGGGTTCTTTTCAGTATCTATTTTACTACCACCCCCTAAAAATTAATTTAAATTGTTAGGAAACCATTTAAGTAACTAAAGCACTTGAGAGGAAGCATTTAGAAGTGCAAATGAAGTCTGACCACAGAAGAAGAAAACATGGCCTGTGCTCATAGCAACAAATGCAAGCAGAAATACAATACAGGTAACGTGACAATACTGGCAAGCACTACCACCCTGATGACTGAATTACCTTTAATGTTACAGTAATTAAGCCAAGAGGGTAACAGTACTAGTTGAATCAACAAAAGTGAAGAGGCTCTTTAAATGCAATACCTTTTCTATTATGTTCTAAGACTCTTGCAATTACCCTGGAAAAATTCACCATCATGCTGATAGAAGTGGGTTTGATTTTGTACCTTATTTTTTAATATCTGCCTTGGAACCAGCAAACAAAATACTGCTTTGCAGAAACCAGGGGATGATTCAAAACCCTGCACAAAATGTACTTCTCATCTTTATAGTAAGAACAAGCTACAATCTTGATAACATCTTCTGGCAAATAAGTTGTGCATGGAGGCAAATTAATTTTAAAACCAACAGCAGTACTAAAGTGAGAGAATAAGACCAAGTTTGTCCTCTAACAATCTAACATACCTGTCCTGTCTCTGAAACTATAACTAGCCAGGTTTTCAAAATGATGGAAACAGTGACAGCTGCTTTGAGCCATGAACCCATAAAAAGGAGCTGCTTTCTACCTGATTAAAGGCTTAGTATCCAATTCTGCCTGTGATCTCTGTATCTAATTTTCACTGAAGAACATACTACTTTTATAGAAGTGATGGTAGTATAGGTGATGTTATCAACAGGGGCACTAAAAACTGTTTGTGCTACTGGAGATTTTTTAAATTATTGCTTAATTGGAGTAATTCCTAAGTAATTTCCTAAAGAATGTTCAACACATCACTAGGTTTACATCTGAGCTTCCAGAAATAATTTAAATTCCTTTTATTTCCATCTCAGTGTTCCTCTACCCAATTTAGACAATGTCTTCCATAATAGTTAGGCACACAAAGGAAAAGTAATTTAAAAAAAACAACAGTTAGTAGCCAAGTCTTTCAGTACATTTGTTAGTGAGTGAAAAAATAACATATCCATTGAAAAAAAAAATCATCAGCTGTGGAATAGCTTGAATAGTTAGCAGGAGACTGGAAATTAACAAAGTGGAAATCCAGTATTTATTAGGAAGGAACGTAGGCACTGCAAATACAAACAGCACTACAATACTAATTTAGATTGCATCTATGCAAGTTAATAACTAAAAAGGTAGTGAATACCAAAACCACAAGATTTAATATTAGAACTCCTTACAGAGTTGCTAATGCATAGCTACAGCTTAACACCTAAATAGATCATCTCCAGACATAATTCCTGTTAGAAACAATGACATTTGATTTAATGGGTTCATACAGAAGCACTACTTTTGCCTCTTAAAGACTTCAAGTTGAGAACCCACGTACCCCCTTAAAAGTGAGCATCTCACATAAAAGTGTAATAGAAACTATTCACAAATAGCTGCCTGAACACCCAGGGTGAGTTCTTACAGATTCCATACTGCCTGCAAGTACAGTATAGTCATGAGTAAAAACCTGGGCACTAGTGCATGTTTATATTTACAAATGCTTATTCCTTTATGCAAGCCCATCAGCTGGGAGTTAGTTGCAATGCAAATTATCTTATCTAGATGCAACCCTAATCAAAATATGGATATACCTTTTCTGTTTCTTTCTAAACTTTTCTTCTTCATACCTTGGTGAGGAAAAGTTTTATATTTCAGTAAATATAACATATGAAGGCCAAAATCAACAGAAGCTGCACACCAGTATTAGTGTCAATAGAATTTGCAAAAACTTACCACATTTTGAAACCGATATAATTAAGAAAAAAATACACTGTACCTCCAACATTTATTTGCATTAAAGAAAAATCATTAAGATTTAGTTACTATGACATAACAAATGAATTCAATGCACTGCACAGCTCCTGTACAGTGTTAGCATTCATCACTAAAATTTATAAAGTCTGTATCCATAACAGTTTGAAACCAGATATAATCCTCCACAGAAATCTGAGAATTAAGTATTTTAAGTAAATCAAGTCCAGACTTTGCAGAACAGTTAAAAGTTCATCAATACATAGATGAGTCTGTTAAAACTCAAAATGACAGTCTGAATATTCATAACACATCCATAAAAACCCAGTTAAAATAAATTTAAGACAGCACAAGGCTGCCTCAGCTTTGTGATGTTTCACTCCCATGCTATGAAAACAACAGCTGCATGTCTATTAAAATAACCAGCTATCTGCAGGGGGCACAAGGCTTTGTCCAGCATGGATGTGCTCCTGTGTGTGCTCAGTGACACTGGGCCACCTTCCCCCTGTTTCTGCTCACCTGTTACAATGCAGACAACACAGGGTTTGTGTGTTACACCTCTAAAAGGCTGTCATCAGGATTGTTACTGTTTTCACCTGGTTTCCTTAAGACCCAAGTTTATGGTTTCTACTCTATTGCTGCATTCACAAATGCTTTTGACAAAATGATCATTATCTTATTTGTGAACAGATCTGTGCTGATGTTAAAATGGGTATTTGTATCTGGATGGGAAGGGAAAAAAATTACATTGATGCTGTGTTATTTCCTTACCAAAGTAGTTTAGAACGGCAGGGGGTAAGGATTCAGCATTTTCCCATTGCTGCTTTTCTTATAAATGAAAAACAATCCAAGTGATATTTCAGCACTTAAATTGTTCCACATTTTAATTAAAACACTTTAGAAGACATTATAAATAACTTCAGTATCAACATGCCCACCATTTCTCACTCACAAGCCAGTTTCATATACACACTAAGGTGCAGAAGAACTGGAATGAGACCTTCTCTAGAAGGCTTAATTCACATACCACAACCAAGCAATTGCACAAAGCTCCACTGTGGAAATGACTATACATTAACATTTTGGCTACCCTTGCTATTCCATACAAATCTGCCTTTTGAAATGAGGTCAAACATGGGCACTCCTCCCAGAGACAGCAGTGATCTCAGTGAAGTCATTATGTGCTAAGTGTTACATTCAAACCAAACACTGATTACGACATCTCACAGTCCTAAACCATGATCAATGCAGAAAATGTTGGAATAATAAAACGTACTGTTTTATGCATTCTGGGATGCCAACGTATTCCATGGGGATCAGTTCAGCTAGTTCTGCCAGGGTGAAGACATACCTAATTTTTTGGCTGAATTTTGAGCTGTGGAAGAACAAATGCAGGGTAGTTACAACTCCAAATGTTTTTCACTAGGTTAATATTAAAACAGTCTTTTAAGTTTAGATTAAACAGTTATCAGAATTATTTATGAAAAAGCTTCCAGAGTATTACCTAATAAAAGGTTTTGTGATGGCCAGGAGGGTTCTGATGAACCAGGAAGGATGCACTATGATCAACGATTTCAGATTTTTCTTTAATCTGAAGGATTTAAACAATGAATAATTACTAGAACAAAAAGACAGCATGACCAGGGGTTTTGGAATACATAAGTTGTGCTTTTAGAAGCACAGCTGTCATATAAACACAGTGTTCTGACATCCCATTATTAGACCTCCATCAGAAGAAAAAATACTGCACAACTGTAAAACAAAAACTAAAGATTCAGTATCAATTTGACAAGGAAGTAACATTCCAAGGAGAAGCTTCTTTGAATCTTTTTACATAACTAATGATGAAGTGGTTCACAAAGGGCTCCCCTTATTGCCTTATGTTAATACATTAAGTGTTAAGGATATTCTACAACAATAACAATTCTATAATGATACTCAGTATTCTAAGAGTACTACTTTCACTAAAAAAAACACCCTGAGAACAACAACAAAAGTATACACAAAACCCCCAACCAACCCAAAAAATTCACCACACAGCACTACCTAGGCATGTTTGTAGCACATTGTCTAGCTTAGGAAGAGGTTTTCAATGCACCAATTTCCTTCATCAAATCTTAACCAGAAGGGAGCAGACACCACATTAAACAGCAGTTTTTCCTAAATATGTCTATGTCTGAGCATGTGAATATTTTAAGAAAACATTGCAGTGCTTCTCACCTTCTGTCAATTTGCTGGTAACATTTCCTAAGCCATCCTAAACTTGGCATTTTTCTCCGTGTTGTTGCACCATTCAAGTAAACTATCATATAATTCTCTGCTACTAACAGCTCTAAAGTGCCAATTACATACCTGGAGAGACAAAAAAAGAAAACTTTAATATCCACAACCTTAATCTGAAAGTAATTCCTAGTAGTGCTCAAATATATTAAAAATAACAGAAACCCATAAAGGCAGATAATGACTTACTTAAATAGATTGTCCATTAGGTATCTATAGTTAGGCTGGCTGCTCTCAGGCATGAAGCAAACAGCAAACACAACAATGGCATTTAACCCATCACCATAATAACCTAAAAACAAAGAAATAAGTGGTGGTAGTGACAAAGGTGACAATACACTGACTACATTTACACAAAGTCAAACACATTCAGTAAGCTTTTTCATTATTTACCTTAAATATGTACAAAGATCCATATGGACGCATTCATACAGTTACAGAAAACATCAAGGTTTCTTTTTCAAGATTGTCTACTTTTAAAGCAACAGCTGAAGCTGATGTCAATCAAACACTGCATCTATAACCAATGTTTCAGTGTAGAACCTCAGTATATTTAAGAATATCTTATGTTATTGAAGTTTAGTCAACTTTTCTTCCAACCTAAACTTCACAGACTGTTGGAAAGAGTTGTGAATTGATTTCTGCCTTAGTAGATCCATAGTTAATGTTTTCAATAGTCTACAAGCCAAAAAACTAGGTAGCAGTGACACTGTAGGATGGAGTAAATATATCTTATTCCATAGATGCATTTTAGTACATGTGACCATGTGTACATTTTGGAACTTTAGTTTAATACAGAAAAAAATTATTATATCATCCATGTCTTAACACTGCAACAAATTAATTACCGCAAGTCTTTATGCCCAAAGCTCTTCCTCTGCCCCCCCAACTCAGCCTAAAGAAGTAGTTGCTCAGCAGTTCCCCTGAGCACATCACCAATCCTTACCACCATGACTGATAACTTTTTTGTACGGTTCAATTGCCTTCATGTCCACCCTGTGGTCCTGTTCCCCAATCCTAAACATTCTCCAGCGCCGACCATCATCCTTCTCCTCTGCCACAGCATACTCAGCCAGTGATCCTTTCCTAACAACATCAGTAGTTTTTGGTTTTGGAAGATCATCTGTGAGAATGAGAACACGTTGAAGACCCATTATGAATACCATGAATAGTGACAATCAGCTACAATACAAGTTAACCACTTTGCTATCTAATCTATTTTGGTATTCTTCAGCCAGTCAAACACAAAGGCTGATGTCATAGATATTTTCTTAACATATTCATGTTGACAGTTATCTGTTGACTGTCATTTTCTCTATTATAAGTATGTGAAAAATCTCCATTCATGGAGGAAGCCTTATTAATTGTAGGCTTTCAGAACACAGACCTCAGTGAATTTCACCAAAATAGACAAAGTGGTTAACTCTAATGAGAATTACAGAGATTAATCACAGATTTACATGAAGCATGATTCAAAACATTGAGGTACCTTGCAAGCAGACATGCAGGCAAATCTACTGAAAATTAAATGTAATTCACATGTGCAATCACAATGTATGAAATTTGTGCTGACGGCAATCTGTAAGACAATTTGCTCCAATAAATTATGATTCTTGACTTTGTTGCATGGACCTTACCCAAAGCGAGAAAAACCTACTGCAAGTTAGTTGTCTGTTCCCAAGACAAAGCTGTTAATTGAAACTATCCTTCCAGGAAAGTGAAGGCAGCAGCATTAAAGGAAGAAAAGACAGAAACCCTTTTCAGCCACTTTTAAAAACAAGACACAAACATCTGGAACATTTCCTTTGCATCACTGCAAAACTAACCCTAAATACCAGTTTTTCTTCGTTAAAACAATGAAAATCCTTTTACAAAGTTAAACACGCAGTCTCTGTTAAGAAAATCTCCCCTGCAATATGCTTTTAGCTATTTAAAAAACCACCCCCTTATTTTATAGAGTGTTTCCTTCTCCACAGCATTTCAAACATAACCGTGAAAAGAGAACTTCCTGTTTATTCTGGAATTAAAATTACTTTATTTTCAGGATGAGAAAACAGTAATTGACTTTACATGTTTACTTATTAGAGACATTCCTAAACCATCAAGTTCACAGATGTTAAAGACCCCAACAATTTGCCCAGCACAACTGTTCTTGGCTTCCATGAGAGGGCCTTAAAACATCATTAAACTCCAAGTCTAAAATTTGTGTTTTAAGTCCTACACAAAATGTTTATCTCAAATAAGATCTGTCAGAATCTCCAGGTTTTGCCTGTAAGATATAACACTTATTAATGTCTTAAAACAGATCATTACTAGTGTGGCTATAGCTACTTTAACTTACTATGAAGTCATTTCAGAATTCCTTGACATAAAATAGAGGCTCTTCTGCTGCCTCTAGTCAATCTGGAAATATGCATACTCTAAGGCTACTGAGCTTTTGCCATTCTCACCACAGGAAGATTTGAGACCAGGTGTTATTTAGTATTTTTAAAAACACTATTCAGTCCTCCTTAAATTACAATTCATCAATTTCTGAATAGTTAATCTAAACCCCTTTGTTTGGCTCTCTCTATTTAAAACTCTTTTTCTAACACACATGTAAAACACCTTGGCTACTTCTTTCTGTTGGGTGGTTCTTGAAAACTTACTGCAATAGAGGATTTTCCATGACTTCAAGTCTTATAGATGTATATGTAGATGATCATCCCCTAAGTTTATCTGCAACTACAGCTATTAACTCTTTGCCTATATACTAATCAGATGAGGTCTGATTTGCTCTTTTAAAAAGTCACTTCACCTATTTCTAATTCCTAATCCAATCACTCCCTTTGCATTTCTCCTCTTGCACTACTGAGTCATAGCTATTTCTTATGAGAGGAACAGTCGACCTGCACATAAAAAAATATTTTAGAGCATCAGACAAAAGGACCAAAATACTCACCTTCCCATTCAAATTCATTGCTGTTTTCTGAAGGAGTATCTAAATCATCCAAATCAATCTCTCCACTCTCATCCAAGTCATCAGAAAAAACGGATTCCCCACTGGGATCCAAAGTTAAGCTAATATCTGGAGCCATTAATTTCTTCCTCAATTTGGTTCCATTACCCTCTGTATCTAAAGAAAGCAAATTATTTATTTTCAAAGCTAAAGCAAGTTTAGATAAGCATATTACCAAGACAGAAGAGCACAGTGCTTTCTCATAATGCATTATAAATGAATGCCCATAATTTAAAGAAGGTATCTTTGGAGTAAGACTTTAACAGGGGCTGGAAAGAACAGCAGGTGAAAGTTCTCAAGTTACCCACTTGCACATGCACAATCTGAGCAGGGTGCAGACACCAACCATACTGCCTGCAGCATCCAAGTGTCCCAGGACAGTGAATAAACCTTGCATATAATACAACAGAATCATGTCCCTAGCACTTGCTTTTGTTAGGCTTCAGTGACATCATAACCATCTTTGATAAAATAGAAAATAATATACAAGCTGAAAAAAAAAATGACTGACAACAGCAAGGACAGAAAATTAAACAATCTGTTCTGTGAATGCACAAAATGCTTTGAGGTACAAGGCAAATTCTGGCGTGATTTAGAGTTGAAAGCAATGAATAAAATCAGATTACCAATCCAGCACTGGAAATGCCCCAGGTAAAGCAGACAGACAAAATCAAAAAAAATGTTAAATGTAAAAACCTCCAAAACCCCAACTATCAAAACAAAACAAAAAAAAAAAATCCCAAAACAAGCAAACACAGAGCTTTAAAGCAGCCATTTAAGTAGGAAGCAGCTGGACTGGAGTGAAATGTTCTTACCAGCTTCACTTTCTGTTCCAGCTGTAGCCAATGCATCAGACTCAACAGGATCATCCTCTGGTAGGGGCCTGGGACACAAAGCAGAAATTATTGTTACAAACATGCTTTCACTTTTTTTTAATACCATATATTTAGACTTATACCCTACTACAAAACCCACATATATATTATAGCCTAAGTTCAAACTTTCAGTTAACAAACACCAAGGCAGCAGAAAATTCTTTGCACCATTCAAGTGACTATCCCTTCCTGTGACAAATACCAAAACACTGACTAATATCAGTGTGTCATCCTTAACAAAGCTTGTCATGTTCTTGCATGACAAAATTTGACTTGACATAAATTACAGAAGTTTAGTCATGTTATCACAAATGCATCTAAAGCTGGTTTAGTTTTTTTGTAGGCCCAAACATCAGTAGAAGCATTAACTTTGAAAAACTTTCCTCAAAAATTTTGCTTAATTAATTGTTTGGGCCATGAGGCACTGGAAATAATATGCAAACAATGTAGTTGCAAAGTATTATCTAAGGAAATAAACAAAGCCAAGCTTACAAATCTTCATTTCAGAAACAGTGGAAACTTCAACAGTGCCAATCCTGAAGAAATCTGCCACAAAACCTTTTCAAAACTGCTAAATTAATGGAAATCACTCCAGGATTATTACTGAGTATTAGTTCACCAGGAAGACAACTAAGTAGCTTATTGCTGATGTTATGTGTTTCATCCAAATTACTTTAGAAAATAATTCAAAACCTTGGAAAATCTTCATCTTGCCACTCTTCCTTAAACTCAACCCCTTCCATTCTCCAGCCAACTTGAATTGCTAACAGAGACTCCTGATGAGGCAGAACCTCTGGTCTTCAGCACAATGGGCTAAAGAGGAGCTGCAGGAACATAACAGAAGGTGTTAGTTCAATACTCTGGTAATTCCTATACTCGCAACACATCCTTTAACTTATCAAATTGAAGTATTATGCAGAATAAAAACCAAACAAGACTGCTTGTGGAATGGTTTATCATAAAATAATTTAGGCTGGAAGGGATTTCATGCAGACAAGGAGGATCAACCCCTCAGTTAAAATTAATGCCTTGAGCAGCCTGTTCTATCATTTACAATTACACCAGTTCACTCCAAACTGTAAGAAACCTGATGTGTCTCTAGATTCTGTAGGAGGTAATTAATAAGTGTGTATTTTGAGAAAAAATCTAGATGTTCAGATCTAAACTACAAGCTATTTAAAAAGAAAAAAACTCAAACAACTCAAACACTTTAAAGATAACTGTTTAAGACTGTTTTTGGAGAACTCACCCTATGATGTGCAAGTAAAGCTGTATTTTTTCAGGCTCACCCATCACCAGCAACAAGGAATCACCAGTAACAGAACATGGTAAACCATTCTGTTGACATAAAAGTCCAAACCACTTGAAGCTCTCGGCTGTGTTGGCTCTAAAGATTGGCAAAAACAGGTAAACTTATCAGTGAAGGTGTTAAGAAAACCAACATTCATCAAGGCAAGAAACCATGGTATTTTGCAAAGAAGAAATCAGCACAGAACACCAGTAAGTACAAAGTTTGAATGCAACCAATTCTGCTTATTAACCGAGAGATATATTTTTTTTTACATGGCTGAAACCCAAATTACACTTACTGTTCTGTAGGATCAGCTTTCCTTTCATGACAAATCCAAATTTTTCTTCTCCTGATCTAAATGTCCTACAATGCTTAAAGCTATGCAAGCTGATTAAGAAAGCAAAATTAAGTAATATTTTTGTAAAACTGCAGTTCCACAAATTAAACACTAATGATCTCAATTTAAGCCTATTTTACTGACATTTCCCTGCTTCCCTAACCCAGAAAATTGAAATAAAATTTCTAGAAGGCAGCAACCTAGTTCCTCTTAAGGCCCAGACTCTCCTTGTTTGAGGCATTCAGCACCTGCACCTCTCAGCTGTTCTTCAGCAGTGTGAAGAAGTTGCCCAGCAAGCGCTCTCCCAGCTCTCCCTGTTTGTCCTGACGAAAGCACTGCTTGGAAACAAGTCCTGCCTCTCACCAAGCTGATGATACTCTCAGCTTACAAGGTGTGGACACTCCTGGGCACCAGCCTGCTGGCTGAAACAGTGGGTTTGAAATATTTGCTGGGAGGGCAGATCCCATTTGGATCAGTAGTAACAGTGAATGTGTGCAGAGCTCGATATGCATCTGTTTCAGGACACTTAGATGAAGCCCAGGGAGTTTCCCCAGGGGCCCTCAGCAGTCAGGAGAATGCAGTGGTTACCAGCAGCATGGAACAAACTGATCCAAATATGCAGGTGACTATAAACCCAGAGGAAAATCTTAACTCATGACTTCACTTCTAAAGGACAAAATTGGCAGTCAAAACACCCAAATATCACCCCCCAAAGCTGTCACTGTGCTGTGGCTGTAAGATGCTCCTCTTCAGCTCACCTGCACTGCATTCCCTATACAGTTCTCAGACAGTTTAGAGCAGGGGTTTGCTCCAAGACTTGAACAGTTTTCTTCCCACACTTTTGAAGAATATCAAACACCAAGTAGCACCTATTCATTTCAAATGGACAGCTTTTCAGTGTAGAAGCATTTCCACCTGCACTTACTTCATCACACTGGGATAAACCTGCTGTTTAAAAACAATTCTGCTGTTACCTAAGCTTAAGGTGCTTTTATGGAACACTCCTCACACCACTTGCAGAATTCTCAGCACCTTCTCACTAAGAAAGCAATCATTTGCATTAGTACTTCAGTACTCTACAACACCTTTTATATTTTTAAATATCTCAACAGGCAAGATATGGTATTACAGAAGAGATCACATCACTCAAATCCACTGCTCTTTCACTACGGCTAATGAACAAATTTCCATTCCAGAACAGCAGGTTAAACCTACTTAAGTTTGCATCTGAAGAATATCACTGCTTGCACCAGAGGTCAAACATCAGTATTTCCATCCTTTTTTCCTAGAAGAATAGATAATTTTCAGAGTTCTCCCATTAATACAAAGCTGCCTTAGCCGGTAGGTTCTGGAATATCAAGTACAACAGTGTTAAGAAGCCTGTTAAAAATTGCCAGTTATAAAAATTTACAATACAGCTAAACAGAGACTCGGGTCAGTCCCAAATGCCTAAAAAGGAGGGTTGGCAGCAGCAGTGGGACAGAAGGACAACAGAAAGCATAAGATAATTTTATTCATTAAGTTAAAGGCTGCTTGCAAAAATTATTATTTAGGTTTTCACTTCTGAGTTCTCAGGCAAACACACGTATAATTACAAGCCAGACATTTCCATGGTTGTATCTGCCTATCCAAGACAAAGACTTATTTTCAGTCTTTGTCCAGCACCCCTTCATCTAAAATAGGATAAATACCAAGTTTAACTTTGCAAGACAATTGCAATGTCAAACATTTTTACTGAACAATGTACTTGATTTGCAAAGAACAGAAAGCTGTTAGCATCTCAAAAAGTCAAAATCAACTTCAAAACAAGGTTAGCCTACATTTTTCCCCCCCATTTCACCTTCCCTGTGTCAAAAGAAACATTAACTGAATGTCAATTCCAGCTAACAGGCACTAAAGAGGTGCTTTTAAGAGTAATTTTCACATTTGATTTTACAGCAACCCTAAAGCAAGGAACAGACACATCTCGTGGTACACAAACCCACACGATGCAGCTCACTGGAATTTCTAAGTGTTTCTATAATTCCAATGGTTTTTAGAACGTGGCCAGATTAGCCATAAATCCAGGACAAATTTCCCAAACCTGAAGATGGACCTCCAGACTTTACCACTTGCATGTTTGCAAAATGAGACTATGCAAGGACTATAGTTAATAGCAAATCAATTGTATCCTTTTACTCCCTTCTCTCAGCATCAAAGCACAGAGAAATCAGACAGCTAAAAGAGAAAATTTCTGAAAACTCTTGCTTCCCTCCCGAGGACACTACTTTAAACTCCACATCCAGAGCAACAGAAGGGTCTGTATTTCTGCACCACTCAAAATTTGTTTAAAGGTAAACGCTAACTTCTCAAAACAATCCCAAAGAATTTATATCCGGCCCAGATATTCCTTTGTAATACTTAAATATGCATACAAATCAAGCAGAACCAATCAACTACTATTTAGAGTATTGAGTTAGTAGCAGGAAATCAGGAGGACCTAAGACAAAAGGCAACTGGCGCTACTTCCGCGACACGGCTCGCTGCTGCGCGGAGCTGCTCCCTGCGAAACCCCGCGGGGCAGGGCAGGGCAGGGCATTTTCCCCTCGGAGATTTACGGTTCACAGCTCTTCCCCCTGCGGCGGCAGCGGCGCGGGGGAGCCGGGGGCGCGGCCGAGG
>NC_031779.1:4678459-4785176 GCF_001522545.3 Parus major | reverse complement strand
GGGCGGAACAGCCGCCGTGAGGGCGGGGGCAGACGGGCGGCGAGAGCGGCTCCTGGCTGCGCACGGCTACCGTCACAGTCACACCGCGTGCCCGAACGGTCCTGCAAGTGTCAGCCTTGGTGCTGCGACCACTGCCCTGGGGAGCCTGTTCAATGCACGACCACTCTCATCAGTGAAAAGCCTTTTCTTCATACCCATTTGTGCCCTGCCCCAGCTCCAGCTGTTCCCTCGAGCCCTATCCCTGGCCGCAGAGCAGAGATTGGTGCCCGTCCCTGCGCTACCCCTGGGAGCAAGCTGCAGCCCACAGGCGAGTTCCCTGGCCAGGTTCCTCCGGGCTGAACCGGCCAAGTGCCCTCGGCAGCCCCTGCTGTGGCTGAGGGACGGCGCCAGGCCGAGGGCTGCTGCCACCGCCCGGGAGAGCGGCGGTGACGGGCCATGCGGTGACCGGGCAGCCCTCGGCTGGAGGTGATTCACGCTAATTAGCTAATTAGGTACTGTCCCTGACCTCGCTACCTCCCTCTCCCACTGCTCCTGCCCTTGACTGACTCGAGAGGTCGAGCCCTGGGTCGGCCCCCGAGGGACGGAAAATGTCAAATCCACTTGCTGAGCTGTGTGTGCGGGGCTGGAGTGCCGTGCCTGATGCTTCAGGAGCCCAAGAAGGTGTAAGATGAGTGTCAAAATCACGAGGGAAACCTCCTGCGTGAGGGAAATGAGCACAGAAAATGTCAGCACTAACACAGCGGTAGCACAGGTACCGAGGAAAACCTCAGAATCGCCACATCATTTGCAGCTACAGCTTCACCTGTATAAATATAGCACCCAAAAGGCCGACCTTCATCGCAGGAAAATCATGGGAAGGTACATAAATCTAAATTTTTTTTTTATCTCTTTCACGTGCTGAATGGTAATGGTCCTAGTTTTAGAGCTAGAATTAAATTTTTGGCTAAGGTTTAGAACTTGCCACTAATATAATATACGGTCAGCTACTGACTTGATCTAGCTGATCTATTGCTGGAAAGACACAACAATAGCAGCCAAGTTTGTTTCATTATAGGGTACTAAATGAACTTGAAATGAATGTGACTAATATGTAGAGGTGTGGAAGGAATTAAAACGGGGTATATATCAGGGTGCAAAAAATTCATGGAGGAAACATGAGAAAGAGAGATACCACTAAAGAAAAAGCAAGCACCACCAACCAGCAAAGAAAAAAAAATATAAATAACAGGTAAAACACAATTATGAAGGTATAATAATTAGAATATCGAAAGTATATTCATAAAGAACTAGTATTATGTACATCAGATGGCCTGAGGGCAGACATTACCCATATGTATATGACATTACATTGTTATATCAAAGTTAGAAGTGTAAAGGAAGAATAAGTATAAAGAAATAACGTTTTAAGCAAAATTAATTGTCATATTGAATGATTTGAATACTTTTTAAAATGTGCTTCAGGTGCTAATAAACTGAAAAGCATATTCAAAATGCACAAATACCATCTGCAATGCCAAACTCTGGTCTCGGTGGTCAGAAAGTTGTGTAATTTCCCATCTCTTACACAAGGTGGCACAAGATAGCTGGAAATTCATCAAGTGTTCAAATTGAACCAAGAAAACAAGCAAACAAGAGGTCAGAGCCGACTGCTAGGGATTGTTGAATAATTCTATTTTTAAACATCAGATAATTGCAGATATAAGCAGTTTCTGACAGGAAAGCATTACCAAAGAGAACAGGCTTGAAGGAATAATGCTCTGTTGTATGCATTTTGTCCTGTGTGTGGGGAAAATCAACTGTTACACAGTTTCAGGGTCTAACATAATTGACAATTAATCTTTAAATAGAAATTAGTCATCAAAATTAGCAGAATACAAAACATTCCCCTTTTTTATAGTCCTTCCACGTTTTACGTATTAGAAAAGTATTTTCTAGTAATCTAAAAAGAACCCCATCAACTAGATGGGAAGTGCCTCCCTTTCAAGTGGTTCAAACAACAGCCTGGAAATGTTGGAACTTGAAAACATTAATTTGAAAGTCTGTCTGTGTGGGGGTGGATGTGTAGACTGCATTTGTGCAGAATTCCTTCTTGCCATTTTCCCTATACAGGGAATCCAGATACTTTTGTGTGGTTTTTTTCTTTGCAACTTTATTTTGCCCTTTTTTGATGGTAAGGTTTTTGGGTTGTAGTTTACCTTGCTTTTGTAGTCCATAAAAATAATCTGGCTCCTGCCTTCGACAACAGTGATATAAAATGACAAGATCAACATGTTACAGAGTAGCAGCTTTCAGATACGTGGATAAGAGGTAGGTAGTGTATAATATTCTGCTTCACTTCGGATATTTCTATCATCTCCTCTTTAAAGCCATTGTGTTGCACTCAGTTGTCCCACAGTCTTTGCATATGATGAAGTAAATTATTGATCCAAAAGTGACCCTCACACAGTCTGTGTCCCTGTGTTCTTTCCTCCCAAGCTTCCTGAGCTACTTCAGATACAGTTCACAATGCTGTAGTGGATTAGTTCTTAAGCAGACTTTCACTTCACATCCCCTAACACACCCCTCTGGTGTTTTGCCTTTTTGTTTCTGAACAAATGCATGGTTGTTGAGAAGAAGCCAAGTTCTAAGTCAGGTCTACATGAAGAACTTGTGTTTGGAATTCAGCTACCGAGGTACCGAAATAGAATGTGCATCCTTCTAAGAGTCAAACAAAATCCCACACATCTGCTGTTTCAAGGACGTAGCTGTTCCCTACATACAATCTATTGATCCTCTCTGTGTATGATTTTCAGGCTGTTTTATATCTTTTTCTCTATCAGAGAGTATCACAGTGTGTTGTCTACAAACAGCCATGCTGGTATGAGAGGAAGCAAGAGCCAGCTTGCTACCCACGAGGAACTTCCTGTCTGTTTGGAAGGGAGGGGATGTATAATGATTATTTTGTAGAATTTGTTAATGTTTTTCATTAGCCTTTAAATAAGATGGCTGTATTGCAAATGAAAGGTACTAAATACATGACTATTCATACCATATTTGCTAACATCTATGTCCTCAAGAAAAGTGAATATTAATCCTGAATTTCATTTTGGCTGAAAACTGAGGGATCTATTAATTGTGAGAATAATGCAAAAAAATAAAAGCAATAGATCTCTTGCATCTCCCTCCGGGTACGTACCGCTAGATAATTCCAGTACAGCAGTAGAATTGCAGACGAATGTGTTATACCTTTAACTTAACATTCCTAAATTTGTACTGGCAAGTGTATCTGTCTCAGAAAAGGGAAATAGTTAGGTACAGATAACTTTTGTTTTCTGAGATTATTTTCTGCATGTTTATTTTTTACAGGTATTTTTCACCTTCCTGTGCCTAATAAAAAATGTCTGATCTTTGTCATTTTCACTATTAATGTCTACAATAATGCTGTGTTAATATTATAATTTTTATCATATTGTGGTCTAAATCCAGTATCAATTGTGGATGAATCATACCAAGCATATATTTATGCATAATCAAAAAATCTGCCTCTTCCTTGATATGAAAGAGTTGAGCTCTCCATTTGCGTTTCTGTGTGCTCCGATGGTAGGCTGTTATTTCTACCTGCATGCAGGATGCATTCAGTTCAGCTTGCTTCCAACAGCTCCTGGAAAAAACCACAAAACACATGAAGTACACTGTTACATGGACAGAAGATATCTTTGGTGGCTGAGCTTGAGGGGAAAACTGGGTACAATTATATATTCTTTCAATTATTCATGACTTGGGTCTGAAGTGAATGTGTATACATTTTTCACTTATTCACTTTATAAAATTCAAAACTAAGCCCAGGAGCAGTTTTATTCTTGGCAGCATGACAAGTTTCCTTTCCTCAACGAACCAGTCAAAGGAATTGTTCCTCAGAGAGTTTGTCATCCTCACATATCCCAGAGAGGCGGGAGGGAAGCTGGCATTCATTACGCCCCTCGTCACACGTGTGTGTGTGCTCTCTCTCCTTCTCTGACTGTGACAACAAGCCCATCTCAGAGGACTGTGTTTATCTCTAGCATGTGGTTTCATTTGTGGAGCTGATTTGCAGTTCATTAATCTAGAAAGCATTGCTCAGTTCTGGTAAGGATGATGCATCCAGATTCTGCTTACTCCCCCCTCTATCCCTGATGCAGCTCAGTTCAGAGAGAGAGAGAGAATGTGTGCTGTTTTGCAGAGCAACTACAGCTAAAGCAGCTCAGAAGCCAAAAGCTGATGTAAACACACACCAGGAAATTGTTTTGATCTGGCCTATCAGGCTGCTGGCAATGCACTGTGCTTCCTTGGGAGACATGCAAATTTATGGGACACGACATGATTAAGGCAATGCATACAGAATAGGTAATTGCCCTTTGGCAAGAGGATGATGTCAAGAGCCAATGATTCTTTACATTCTTGGCAGTGCAGGTAGGATCATGAAATTAGGGGCCTCTTGGAGATTCATTATAATTTAGGTGTTGGATTAGGTATTTTTTAAACTATGTTTTTCCAACTTTTATGCGGTATTACTATTTATTGTTTGTCTCGCTAGGGAACCTAAGAACAATAGTAAATTTGTAGCCTTCAAAAACATAAATCTGTATCTGCTGATATTATGACAGCTTATGATAGTTGTTGAGTTTGGAGATGGCAACAACAACAAAGAGGAGTTAAAACAATGCTGCAGGGAAACATCAACTTCTGCTGCTCACTCACAGCAGTGGGGTTCTTGACTTTGAAATTTAATTATCAGAGATACTGACACTTCTTGTTGACAGACATGTGCTCAGAACTCATCCACATGCCTGAGTGGAGTTGGATTCAGCTTATGTCAGGGTTAATGAGAAATTACTGATCACTACCTGGGAATTTGGGGGTAAGAATAGTTGAACTTAAGGTAAAAGACTCCATATCGTATTACTACTCCCCTGAGTCTGCCTAGCAAATAGCTAACTGTAATGTCTTAATTAACCATGTGGTAGAATCAACCTTATTCTCCCTTGCAAGCTGTACACATTGCTAATTACATTAAGTAGGCACACAGGAGCGCAAGGGAAGCAGTCTGGGGCAGTTGGGTTTCCCACTGTACTGCAGAGCAAGGCGAGTCTGGTGGCATGGGGAAGATGTTGGAATGGCATCCTTTTGTTTAATGCAAATGGGAGGAAGGAAATCACACTCTGTTTGCTGGACCTCATGGACAAGGCAGGCCCAGCTGACTCAGGAGACTGTCTTGGCCAAACTTAGCAGGGGAAAGCAATGCAGGGGAACAAACTCATAGCAGAGGCACAAGTTATGGAGCTGTGAGCTGTCCCACATGTGCTACACAGAGCCTGTGACACCCAGGCTCTGCTGCTCTGAATGCTCTCCAGTGCCAGTGCCAGCACAGCCTTGCTGTGCCGGGCGCACAGTGAGAGGAGAGAGCAAGTGTGCTTGGAGTGTGTTGTGTTCTGCCTGTGAACAGCTGGCACACCATTCTTCAGGGACTTGTGCCATCTGGTACAGACGAGAATCTGTCATGTTACACAATGCCTTTATCAGAAACAGGAATTTAGAAGAACATCAGAAAGCTGTGATTATTTTGCTGGTACAAATTTGACTTTTGAACTACAAAACTGCTTCTAAAAATCACGTCCTCTGCTTTGTCCAGTACACAGCTGATAAGTACTTGATTTACTGGGTTCTGCTTTTTGGATAACTGAAAGTGTGTAACTAAAAATATATTTGAGATTTTTTAGATGTAAAAAAATATAGTATCAAAGTTCTTTTTAGAGCTAAAATGCTCCAAATTTGTTATTTTGCCATGCTTCTCCATTAGTACAAAACTTTGGCTTTACCTCCACTGATAAGTGTCATGTTCTTCTTTAAATTCGTTTTCAGTTCTCTGTTGCTTCACGTATTAAATGCAATTTTTTGAGGTAATTTCTATCTAAGCTTTCTGCATCAGGCCCTTCGTGTCCAAGCTTTTATTCAGGTAGAATACTTGGATTTTATCCTGGCCGTTAATTTTAATTTTCAAGCAGTATTTTTTGAAGATTGGCTAAATTAAATCATTTTTGCAATTAGTGTCAAATTAATCCATAATGGAAGGTAAATAACAGTAGAGATGAAGTCTCTTAGATTTTGACAGATACCCTCATTGAGTTTAATGTTTTGTATAATATCTCCTTAAGTGAAGAAAGCTTGCCTTGATGACTTCCTTCCTCATGCCCAGGCTGCTGGCCACAGAGAATAACTCTATTTCTCTGTTCTAAGAGGGAGTGCTGTTAACCCTGATGATATTAAAAACCAAATTTACCTTAATCAGACCTTATCAGGCGCTTGATAGCTGCTGGTTGCTGAAGCTCCATGGATTGTAACATAGGAAGTCTATCACAAAATACAACAAAAACAAAAAACAAAACAAAACCCACTCAAAAATTCCCGTCAAGCTTGATTTCATAGGGATAGGGGAAAAAAAAGTCAGATGATTAATCTGACCAGCGGAAACTGGTCATCTCCAGTAGGTAATCTCCAGTAGGCAATCTCCAGTAGGCAAACTAGTGGAGAAAAGGAGGCTGGAATGGATTAACAAGACCAGCCATTTTAGGATCAATTCCTAGATCCACAAGAGTTGGATCTCAAAGTACCTGAAAATCCTCGGAGTTTGTCATTTAGACTGACCAGAAGAAAAGAAAGTAAATACACTTGTACTTACATTAAGGTCACTGGAGAGGGGTCACAGTGTTACATCTGTGCCCAAAGTGTTGTAATTTGAGGTACCTGATTCTGAGCAGCCCCTCTGCTCTGTCCTGGGATTGAATTTAGCTTCAGTTTCTCCAGTGATTAAATGCTTACTCCTGACTGCTCAAGGTCCTCAAACACTTTCATTTTCTAAGACAATTTTTTTTTGTTTTTTTTAATAGGCAGGGACATTGATACAATGGATCATTCATTCTGGCGTCACTTAAATGACTGGTTCAAGTCAAAACTTCTTTTTGTGCCTGATCTAGCCACCCTGAATTCAGTGGCAGTTTTGTTTAAAGTAGCAGCGTGTTTAGAATTGCTGAGATTGAGGAATGGATGAATAATTTTTAGGAATTATCTGTTAAACTTGAGAAGACAAGTAAGCAGTTCTGCTGGGGTAAAATTAATTATATTTTTTTACTGCTTTTGGATGAACATTCCTTGTGTACTCTGTAAACATACTTTGGGCTTAGTTATACCCTACTAGTGTAACAGGATTCTCAGAGAACATTAGTAGAGCTGGTGACCAAAAACCAAACAAACATAAAACCTCAAGAAAGCAGTCCATCCCCCCAAAACCCCAAACATTACTTACTGACATCACAGAAAATGGCCAAGCTTTGAGGTGCTAGGGCTAAACATACCAGAGATGCATGGGTAAAATTAAAGAACTGAAGTACTTATGCTGGGGGTTGTAAGATCTTCAGCAAGCAAACAAGATTTTACCTTTCCAAAGCTATAAAGGCCCCAGTTTGTGCTGCACCTTGGCTGTTGCAGCGCTGGCTATCGAAGTGCCCCAGCTCAACTACACCTTTCGGGCAGAAGTTGCCCTCCTATGACACAGGGTGCAGAGCAGAAAGTTGGCTGCTTCTCCTCTACCACAGTTTACAGCCTCTCTTAGAAGAACCAGCTCAAAGTTGTGGCAATTTAAATCAAATGGCTACATTATTAGGTTAATGAGTCAAAGCTGTCTTTGCTGGTTCTAGTATGGAGAGAACAAGGGCTCCTCATATCCACTCCTGAATTGGGGATAATGAATCAAAACCTTTTGTATGCCTTTGAAATTAAGACTGACGTGGAAAATCTGTGTGTAGTTTTCAGTTCTGCTCTTTTTGTGACCTTGGCCAAGGAAGATCCAATCTGCTCTGAGGTTCCTTATTACCTCAATTCACAAACCAACAGTGCAGACTATAAATTCTTCTGTGTAGGACGATGTTAAGCTGTTAGTTTTGTTAGTTTTGCACAGTGAAGCCTTGGCTTTCTCTGGAGCTATTTAATGTTATTGTAGCATCAACCAACAATGCCAAACTATTGATTTAGGGATCATAGGGATAATTTAAATTCAGTGTTAATAATATTTGTTCAGCTTTACTCTGCGTATGAACCCCACAAATAAGGAGTATTCCCAAGTCCTTGAAACTCCTTCCATGAATATCCTCTGGAATATTTAAGCCTTTCAATTTACTTTGTGTTGAGCTGAATGTGTGAGCTCTGCAATTAATGAGACCTCTGAGAATGGGGATATCTCTCTCAAATACTGTTTCTTGTAAAGTTCACACCTAAGTGCTTGCAGGGACCTAATTGTCATTTGTAGGTATCACTTGGTTCTCACAGACATAGAGTGGATCTCAAATTCTACAAGGAGATAAGGAATGCTGTTAGGAGAGCAGCATTTTGCAGCCACGTGTTCACATAGAAAATTCAACCAGTTCTACTTATTGGCTAGAATATTTGGGAGGAGGAGATTTTTCTTGAAAACAGAACTGAAAATCATTTGCCTCACTGCTATTCACTCTAGGAAAGCAAAAATCAAAACAGAGTTGGCTAGAGGTGAATTTTGTTAGATTCATGGTCAAGTGAAATGTGAAAAGCACTGTCAGGACAATGTTGGGGTATCATAAGCGCCATAAGAAAATAGAAAGACAGTAAGAGATGCATCTGTTGTGTCCCACAGTCTTCAATTTATCCTTCAGGCATGCAAAAGAATTGAGTAAACCAGAAAGAACTGCATATAATGGAGCAATCTAGAATATTTGCCTTAATTTACAGTGCATTTACAAACTGCTATGACTAACTATGACTCATCAAGATTAAAAAAATGAAATAATTTAGTCAGGGCTGTTGTCAAGTCAGTATTTAATGTTACTTTTTGCATTTGCTGTGATAAGCAGTAAAATTTGCACGCTCCTTGATAAATCATTGTTTAGCAATGTCTAGAGAGTCCAGTAAACGGTTTGAAATTGCCACAATGTAATAAATGGTTATTTGATAATGAATGAAATTGTTTGAAAATACTGTTAAAATGTCAAGTTTTAACATATAGAACATTAGTCAAAAGGAGTGCAAACATGGAAACCATAGTGACACTATAAATATACTGCAACAAATGCATTTATTTGTACAGGGCTGTATTTGTAGTAGGTGCTGTATACAAACCAGTATTAATTGATATATGAAGTTAATTTCAATCTGCAAAAGTAATTGCATTGGTTTAACTTATTTAACTCTCCTTACAATAATATTTATAGCAGAACAAGAAAGTAAAGAAATAAATTATGATAAATAGATAAAATACATAGGAAATGGGAATTGTTTTCCAGTTTAATTATGCTGTCACATAAAATTATCACAGAAATACACTATGCCAACAAGAAGAATACATTAAAATCCCATTATGCAGTGCAGAATTGGCTGGTTTGTGTTGCTGTTTATTCCAGAAACAGCTTTTCATCTTTTCAGTTACCATGAAAAGTTACACTTTATAAAAAAATAAAGTGGTGCAGAAAGGACAATGAAGGCTGTGCCAGCTGATGATTGACTTGTAGAACAAAGGTGGGAAGCAAGAATGTCACATCTTTGTCTTCAAGAATAAATGTGACTACCCACAAAATTTGAAGAAAAAAACCCCACCTGCTCAGGACAAATAATTTTCATTCTTTTTTTCCCCTCAGACACAACTCCAATTGGAGAGTTTTCCATGGCTGTAGTCTCCATATAACGTGCTCACATACTGTGGTGATGGAGCATTTTTAGTGCCGTACTAAGAGCAGGAAAAACAAGCAGTCAAAACAATTTTTTTTAATAATAAAAAAACATTTATGTTCTTCTTCCATGCCAGATATTTTTGGTTTCAAACTGAATTTTATACTATCATTTATTTTCATGATGCATTAATACATGTAGTATTTTTTATCTTTTTGCTTTCAAACAATAGTCACAGCCTCACCAGAGCCAGAAAAATACATGGATTTCTTTGAAGGAGACTTGGTTTTTCTACTCTATTTTTGTATTTTTTTCAGAACATTTGAAGCTTAGTTCACTTGAAAATAGCTATATGCTGGTATGTAGGTAAAGAATACTATAATGCTGTAGTTAATGCTAATAATATGCTGCATTATTTTGACCTCTCAATTGTATAGCAAGTCTTGATGTGTTTTTTAATTTGCAACTTCCAAATCTGAGTGATTAAGTAGGAATTGGTGCTTTACTTAATTTAAAAAAATTAAATATTACTCTTTAGGATTCCAGTTAATATCTGGAAAATATATTCTTCAGAGATTTGAAATTCATAGGAAAGTTTTTAATAGATTCTTCCTTAATTTTTTTTATCTTATTTTTTTAAACATACCAAATCAGGTCATACCAAATTAATCATACCAAATTTGCACACTAAATCTTTAGCCTCTGATTGATGAGTTTGATCAATGAGGATAAGAAATACCCTAAGTAGAAAGGAAATCTCTAGAATACGAAATACCTGGGAAGAAAATACTACGTGCAAAACACAGTAGATAAGGCAGCTTTTTGTGTAAAATGAGATTTAGGCCATCAAAGATACTCCTAGAACTTGCCATACCTGTGTCAATTAAATGAATGGAATAGCTCCAAAACTTTATGCCAGCTCCTTAAAATTATGTGTATGCAGCAAGAATGATTTTTTAAAGCTGTCTATTGCTATAAAAGAATGGCTGTAACTAAAGTAAGCTATCATTAGACTTTGGAAAGGATCATTTATTACACTTCAAAATGGCCTGTTATTTACAGTTCTTATTAAAAAAAATAGAACGTGGAATGCATTCAAATTTCAACAAAGTTGTAATATTGTTAACTTGCCTTCTGATAGCAGTAAATGACATTTTGGCTCACAGAAATGATTTATACTCTTTACACTACCACATGAGCATTTCAGAAGGACAACATCAATGCACTTTTACACATCTTTTTGGGATGAAATGTTCAATGAATTGATGAAATAATGAATTAGCTCAAGCTAATAACTAATAGTAATTAACATTAGAAGTATGAATGAACAAATAACTGTTACAAAGACACACAGAGTAAAAAAAGAACTAATTATATTGATCAGATTGAGTTAACTATTTTGCTTTATACAGGGCAATATTTATCATCAAAACTATTCAGAAATACTTGACAATTATGTCCTAAATTTAGAGTGTTCCTGTTAGGTGCTTTGCCCTTCCTCCTTAATTATGGCCTCATGGACTCTGGTGTGCCCTTACTGGAGTCAGTAGAAACACAGCACAAGCAGAATTAGGACCTTAGGCTGCATGTGAGACTCTGAAAATCAGTAGCTTCCTGGAATAAATTGGTGTTTCTTTTGAAATCCCAGTAGTGGAAGTTCTGTGCCTCTTCAGTGGTATAACTGAAGTAGTAATTGACTTAAAAAGCATTTTCTAAAGTCTGCATTTGTCACCTTCTTATGGCAGGGTATTAATGCTACTTTCCATCAGATATTATAAGCTTGTACCTTCAGCAAGAGCACCAAGGCCCTCTTGTCTCTGAACATACTCCTCAAAACACAAAGAATTAAACAGAGGTATAAAACCTGTTTCTCTTGCCTTTTTTTTAATTTTTTTTTTTATTTTCTAGAAAATTAAACTATCTATGTAGAGAATCAAGAATTCTGTAAAAGAAAGGAAAGGCACTGTGATGGCTGTAGTATTTCAGTTTTGAAAAATTAAGAAATTTTTAAATGGCAAGTGTTATTAGCCAGATAAATGACTCAGGTAGAGACATTTTAATCATGTGATTTAGCCAAAGTGCAGGAAAAAAAAATTCCATTCCTGTCTATTTGAAACTTTCACCATTATATAGCTTTACACATACATCCACATAATATACACATACAGAATATTGCAAATTTTGACAGCTTCACTAGGTAATTTTGTTTGAATAGCAAAGCAGCAAACAGGATCCTAAACAAAAGGATAATTTGATTTCATTGCTAAAATCTAAAGCAAATTTAATGTTACTTTCTACTTGTGAATAACTGCTATCTGAAACTATGAATATGCTGTATGAAAATATGAGTGACCACTCAGTGCTTAATAGGAACTAGCAATTAGTGTATGTAAATCAGCTAAGCAGTGTCTCAATGGCTGTTCTGCATAGAGAAATAGTTAATTTGTAGGAGTACATGTTTCCAGTCCAGATTTTAAAAAGTCACGTTTTCTACTGCTGAAAACCTCAATACCTATAACATTTGTTGTGCATTTTATGATTATTCTTAATGCCCTTGCAAACAGATGTAATAAAATGCTAACAAACCATCATCCACTACTTAATTATGTTTATCTAGATGGATAAAGTTGAGGTGGGGGAAGCCTGTGGTAAAAATATTGTTTCCCACTTGGCAAACAGAGACTACATTTACAGCTTAATTATTCCTTGTAATGCTGTAAGAGAAATCTTCCTGTTAATCATACTTAGGAGCACAGTTGATTAAAAATAGTGGTGGGTGGGGTTTTTCTGTTTGGTTTTTTTGGTGTTCTTTTTTTGTAGTGAGGTTTAAAAAGTATGTTGACTCACAGCTAAATCCACCTCCCCTCCAGCAGGGGATTTAAATGTTTGTGAAGCTTCATTGGGAGCTACACAGGGAGCTTCTCTGAGAATGATGAAACACTTTCTATAAGAAAAGACAAATATCTCAAAAAACTAATGCTATATTGCCTTCAGAAACTGTGCCTATGGAAAATATCAGAATAATTTGTCTTAATTAAGAGAAATACTTCTATGTTTCAGCAACCAAGTATAAGAAAAATAGAGGTCAGTTCTAGAAAACCATTAAATTCCTACAGATTATTTGTGTGCACAGTGATAGCTATTTGATTAAAGACTGCAGTTTACATCTACTTGTATTTTTCAGTGCTCCATTTGGAATGTTTTAATAGTGTTTTTTTCAAAGCCAAATCTATGCCAATTGCCACGGACCACTAGACATTAAAAGCAAAAATCAGAAATTGTGTCTTGTAGTACAGTTGGCTCTCATTGCAAAGATAGCCTAGGAAATGATTGCTGAGAATCATCATTCAGCCTTCATAATTTATTCTTTAGCAGAGACTGCAGAAGAATTCAGTGCAGTGAATGTATTAAAACCAGTCACACTGAATTTGTGGAGTAACCCATGGAAATGCCTCCTTTTAATGCTGCAGGTGTCGATCTCCATAGGCATGAGATACGTCAATCCATACGTCAGTCACTGCATTTGCAATGGACAGCTTGGCAGAAGAGTGTTGGCATATCTGTCTTGGCTCTAGCCTGCTGTGATTTGATTGACTTCTGTGTTAACTAGCTAACAAATTGCTATCTGCTGCATGTTTGGAAGTAGAGACTATGAAATGTTACTCCCAGAGTACCTTCCAGTGATGGCACAAAATCTGCCTTCGTTGTATGAACACAAAAAAAACCCACATCAACATTTTAAAGGGTGTCTGAACACTGGGTATGCAGTGCAGTAATAAAATACTTCTCTTTTCTCCCCAACCCCCCATATGGGAATAAACTGTAGTTTGTTAAGCCCTGGTAAGAAAAATAAGAAAAATACACTTTATGTACTAGGGTTGAAAATCTGTTCAGTGAAGATATAAGTAGAAAAAGCTTAATCCAGAATTCCATACAGAGATATTGCTGAAATCTCATTTATCAGCCTAAAATGCTACATTAATAATTTTTGGATGGATTCAAACTTTTACTACCAGATCATTTATGAAAACTTAGTAATTTATTACATTAATAAATACTTTTTTAATGCAGATAATACATTTGCTTTCAATTTTCAGGGCATCGGTGTAGTTCTTAGGTAACCTATTATAAAATGTTAAACAATTACATTAGGAGTTTTAACAATTAGATTACTAGTTAAAGAATGATGTTAGTAGTTCTTGAGGGTATCTTTGTGTTGGAAAAGACTATACTTTGAAATACCAGCTGGAAAGGTTTTTGTTTTCTTCTTTAAAAATATTTTTTGACAAACAATGCAAATATTTATTTATTATATATATATATATTATAATTTTTTAATTTATTAAATATCTAATTATTTATTTCCATGGTTCTCTATGGATCACTAGGCTGAAGAATCTGTAACAGAAAAGATGTAATAATCTATACTGATCCATCACACCAAGGTAGTTACACAACAGGCTGTGACTTGTTTTCTGATATCATGCCAGCAAAAATTTTGGCATACATGAAAGTACAGTGATTTAAAAGGTGCTTTTAAAGACTTTGAAGGATTTGTGTTTCCTTCATTGAGAATTTGTTTTATCAGTGTAAAAAAAAATTTGTACTGATCCCTATCCAAATCAAGGAAACTTTTAAACTAAACTTAAACAGCTATAGTATAAATATTACAGTTTCTGAGTTTAACTTATCTATTGACTGCAACAACTTAAAAAAAACAACTGGTGAAGCAACATCAACAAAGGTTATCATTGAAAGCTAGATATACAATCAACTTATCAACAATATCTGCCTTAAATTATAGACATTACCTGTTGTTTTTCCACTTTTGTCTTTACCCAGACCAATTTTCCATTAATTTAATTGATATTTAACAATTTAAACACAAAATAAAACTTCAGGATCAAGCATTTGCTCTGATAAATCCTACTAATAAATCCCACTACTAAATTAAATTAAAACACTTCTGTTATTCTAGATCTAGATTAAAGGCTCTGACACCAAAATGCAGCTTTGTGCTTCAGTTTAACCTTAGGCCTACAGTCATAATTTTGTTGAATTTAAAAATGGACACTGCATTATGGTCTAAAACCCAAAGTATCTTTTACTTAGGGTGTAAGTACAACACATGGCTGTATCAAATTCTGGTCTAATTGCACAGGTGTTACATGACATTCATGTAGGCTGTATTTTTACATTTTCTAACTCTGTGCAATGGTAATAGTAAGAGAGCAGAAGCTGGTATAATGGGAACCTTCTGCTTTTTATAACATGGATTGTTGTAACATTTATGTTATAAAAATGCTATGGAGAGACTTAGTGAATTTAATGTCTAATGTCAAGCTACAGTAATGAAAGGTGTGATCCAATATTTGCAAATAATATGAAGTCCTTAGCAGTAAGCTTTAGTGAAAGCTTAAATACCATTATAAAAAAGAATCCCTTAAAAAAATATTTGTCTAAGTTTAGAGTAAAATTTTGGTTCACAAAGTCGTAAGTATAGAATGTCTCTCTTGGTAAAGTCTTGTCTCAGTCCTTTGCTCCTGAGACAAAAGTTCCTGTTATCACCCACACATGACTGAAATTTCATTGGCAGAACTTAGAACTCCGAGATTCCCTTACCTTTGAAAGTGATTTATATGTGAGCAGAGTGAACACAGTGTTATTTATGAACTAGAATTTTTGATGTTGCTACAACTGTACACTGAAGACCAAATGGAAATGGTCACTTCAGGTAGCAGCAAATTTAGAATCAAGGTAGGGGGAAAAAACAACCAACTTGCATTTGAGTGATTTGCACAAAACCTAACAGAGAAAACTGTGCCCATCACTCTCAAATGAACATTCTATCAAAAGTCCAGTCACATTCTGTTCTATTGAGATTAACTTTATCTGCTGAACGCTGTGAAATTTATTTCAGTGGCCTATGACCATCATATATCAGCATCCGACCCCTATCTATATGAAACAATAAGCATCATCTTAAGGCTGTCTTAAAGGCTGTCTGAGAGATGTATATTTACTGACATATAACCTGACTAAAGCCAAACATCATTACCCCTGTGACTGATTGGAGGGCAGTCATAACGTAACAGTTTTATTTCCCTTGTACAGCTGAGCTCCTTGACCATGCTGGCTGAGCTGACATGGCATTTCAAGTCTTGTTACCAGCTCAATGGTTCTTTCATTTAGAAAAAAAAGGGGCAGGGGGTGCAGGGAAGGCTGGAAAACAAAAAGAAAAGGCACTTCTTCATTTAGGTTCTCCATCTTGATCATTGCTGATGGACTATGAATAATTTCGACTTGGTTAAGCAGCTGCCTGAAGGTTAAATAAATTCTGCTTGTTGTTTGCATGATCATACCTGAATTCAAAATTTTACTTTGAAGCAAATTTCCTTTTGGTTGCTCCTTGGGAGGTTCTTATAGAGTCCAAAATAGGGTAGAAAAGTTATTTTTGTGGAGAATTACAAGAACAATATTAAAGTCAATGGGGCAAAACAACTATACTTTGAAATCTCTAAAAGGAAATGTAAAGGTATGATAAAGGCCTCATATATGTATATACACACTCCCCAATTCAGATGAGGGCAACAGGAACAGAGGTCATCAGTAATCTTCCAGTGAAAAGGATTTTTCCCAACTGCTTTAACAGATAGTTAAAATCTAAGAGCTGTCCACTGATTCAGGAATGAGTCATGATTTTAAAAGAAAATTAAGTGGCTCTTGCCATTTTGCCTGCACTGGGTTCAATTATCTTGTGCAGTACTATTTTGACAGCCAGGGAATTATTTACAGCATGCACAACTATCTACACGTCTCAGGCAATGTGAGTACTAATGCTCTGCTAATAATACATCTGTGGACTCAGCATTCCTCTTATTTGCATCAGCATTATTGTTTATTTACGTATTTACTTCTTGGGAGTATTCCTGTTTTATTTCAGTAATGAAACTCTAAGCCCAATATGAACCAAATACACCTGCTCTCACATTTAGCTGTAGTAGGGTGGTTTTGGGGCAAACACACTTCTTTGTTACTGAAGCACAAGAAAATGCACGCTGAAATTTGTCTAAAATAATCAGAGTGGTTATTGACTTAAATGGCAGGTGATGTCCTGTTAGAGGAAGAGAATTATGTTTATGTTTTGACTCATATAGCTGCTTTGCCTTATACAGGTTTAAGTGTATAGTCTACTTTTACACACAGGTTGATTTTTTCCCAATCAAATTACCTGCATTTTCAGTAGTTTACTACTAAAAGACAGTGAAGTGATTTAGAATGATTTATATTTAGAGAGAGGAGTCAGATTAAGATTGCAAAAGGTCTGCCAGAGAGCTGAGAAGGACTTTAGACAAGGACATGGAGAGAGAGGAAAAAAGGGAAATGGATTCAAACTGAAAGTGGGCAGGGTCAGACTAGATATTAGGAAGAAATTCTCCCTGTGAGGGTGGGGAGGCCCTGGCACAAGTTGCCCAGAGAAGCTGTGTGGATGCTCCATCCCTGGAAGTGTTCAAGGCCAGGTTGGATGGGGCTCTGAGCAGCCTGGTCTGCTTTCCCTCCTCCTCTGAACTACCATTTCTAACTACAAATTGCAGCATGCATGAAACTCTACCTTTTGCAGCATACAGGTGCTTACTCACCGAAGTCCAAAATTACATCATTTCTGCAATTTGATTCTTACAACAAATTAAGAACAGAGATGGGATTCAGCCTTTTCTGTAAGCTTTCTATAGGGCTTCTCAAACCACCATCTAGATTGTTAACCTCCTGTTTCTTCTCTGAAGGGAAGGGCAGCATCCCCATGTCACACCAGAGGAGCTTGGAGTCACTGGCTCCTACAAGACAATTTTTTGACCTTCAAGTGGGAGACTTGAAGACATAATAGTCACCCTAAGTCAGATGGAGATTGCCTCCAAAACAGCATTTTATAGCTTAGCTTGCCCTCTTGCTTAACATTTTGTAGCTCCTGCTTCCCAATCCTTCATAATGAAATGTTTCAGGGATTACCAACCCATAGCCAGTGGGTTTCATTGGTTTTAAGATACTTCTTTGGCTGTGCTTTGTCCTCACACTTCTGGGAACTTTAAGAAACAGAAGGAAGAACTCAAAGAACTGTGTGAGTTAAACAAATAGAAGTGCCAAAGTATTTATTTTACACCTCCCTCTTTCACAAAAGGCTTGGTATTGATCTCTTCATTCAAATTACTTATGGTGAGTTAGAGTCATAGAAGAGTTTGGGTGGGAAAGGACATTATTCATAGATCTAACCCAACACCCCTCCAAGCAAACTAGATCATCTTCTACCAGATCAGGTTGCTTAGAGCCCCATCCAACTTAACCTTGAATGTTTCCAGGAATGGGGCATCTACCACCTCTTTGGTGAATGTGCTCTGGTTCTTCACCACCTTCATCATAAAGAATTTCTTCCCTATATCAGGTCTGAATCAACCCTCTTTAAAACCATTATGCTTACTAAACTTTAAACTGAGGAAAAAAAATAGTTTCCACTACAAAAATAATTTGTAGGTTCAATCTAAAATTGCTAGTTTGTTCATCACTGTCATTAATATATATGTCAATAGCTAAGAAAATAGTCCAAATAAAACAGTAGGCTGCAATCAGCTATTAATATAATTCAGTAACTTGGCAAAAGCTGTGAAAGTTGCTCATTAACTCACATATTTTTATAAGTTACAGACCCATGATAGCAATCTCACAACAAGGATATTAACTGGAATAAAGTTATAAAACATTTTATGGCAGCAAAAAGTACACACAATTATGTTTTATTAACAAACTCTTAACCTTTGAAATTTCAGTGTTCATATTCGAATGCTACTGCTGAGCTGACCACAGCGCTGGCCTCGTTCCTTCTCTAAGTCCAGTGGACTTGTGCCAGGAATGATTAAAGCAGGATAATCAAAACAACTGAAAATTTGGAATGTGAAATAGGTCTGTTACCAATTGCCTCTGTTGATTGCCAGGAAGGGAGGGGAAAAAAAAAGAAAAATGTTGTCACAGTCTTCAAAGTTTCATAAAGAAACAGTTGTGAGTTCTCATTCTTTGTATAGCTTTGATAAAGCATCAGGTTTGGGTTTTTTTAAAGCCTTAAAGGAGTTAAAAGCCAAGTATTGGTATCATGTCAGCTCCATACTGACTAAACGTAAATTCATTGTATGTGTTATAGAGATACTGGAATTCCTGTGAGTTTTCAGGACATTGTATGTGTGTGTAAATATATGTTCATTATATATATATATTTATGCTATATATAGATATATAAATATACACACACACACAAATATACACAGAGATTATCAGTATTGTCCCACGTAAGCAACTGGCCATAGTGCCTGACTGGAAAAACTACCACTGCCAAAAGAAACCAGTACTGAGCAATGGAACACAACATGAAAACACCTCACTACAACTACACAGCTTATCTGGGTTTTTGGGTTTTCTCCTTTTGGGAAGGCTACTGTGGGGCATTCATGGATTTCTGACATATCAGCTTTTATTCTGAACTTTCTTTTACATCCTGAGTGATTTTCTTTCAAGAAATGTTGTTGATCATAGAATCACAGAACGTTTAAATGTTAGAAGGGACCACAGTGGGTTATCTGGTCCAACCTCCTTGTTCAAGCTGGATTGTCCCAGAGAACATGGCACAGAATTGTGTCCAGAGGGTTCTGGAATATCTCCCGTGAGAAAGACTCCTCTCCCTCTCTGAGCAGCCTGTTTCAGTGCTCAGTCATTTGCACAGTGAAGAAATTCTTCCTCATGTTTAGGTGGAACTTCCTGTGCACCAGTCCCTTTGTCACCTTTGTGCCCTCTGCTGGACCCCTGCAGGTGCTCCACATCTGTGTGTCCTGAGGAGCCCAGAACTGGGCACAGCACTCCAGAGTGGCCTCACCAGGGCTGAGGAGAGGGGCAGGATCACATCCCTGGCCTGCTGGCACTGCTTTTCCTGATCACCCCAGGATGCCCTTGGCCTCCTTGGCCGCAGGTCACTGCTGGCTCAGGGGCTGTTTGTTTTCCACCAGAACCCCCAGGTCCTTCTCCACAGAGCTGCCTCCCTGCAGGTTGGCCCCAGCCTGTGCTGGTGCCTGGGGTTGTTCCTCTCCAGGTGCAGGACCCTGCCCTTGCCCTTGTAGAACTTCAGCCAGTTCTTCCCTGTCTGTCTCTCCAGCCTATCCAGGTCCCTCCCAAGGCTGCACAGCTCTCTGGGGGATTGGCTGCTCCTCCCAGCATTGTGTTGGCAGCAAACTTCTGAAAACATTTAGAGAGATTGTATTAAATTAGAATTCTTTTTCTAGTATGCTGACCACTTTAAAATAAAATAAAAAACTATTTAGCAATACAATTTATTGATATATCTGTAGACAATTTCTCTCTTCTGACTGAATGTCATTTCTTTGGGTGTTGACACCAGATAAAAACTTGTAAAGGCTATTAGGAGAAAAAAAAACCCATGTACGCTAAATACTTTTTTAATTTCCCATGCCCAGAGGTTCTTTGCCAGGGAAGATGCTCTAATTCTCACCTACATCAAAATTAGCAATACATCCTACAAAATCTCTACATATAAAGAAAACTGTTAACTCAGGAGGCATAAATCAGATTTATTGCAAGAGAGAAGAAACCCTGTTTCTTGATCAAATTCCATTTTTCTCTAACAGTCTCTCAGCTGTCAGCTGGATAATGGCTGCTTGATTCTGCAGTCACTTAACTGGGGAACTTGCTATTCCAAGCCACATTATGTTCATCGGTTCATCTGATGGTAGAATTTATCTCTTCAGACAACAAATTTGGGGACCAGAATTTATCCACCAAGAGATTTAATTCCACTGAAGGGTAAATTAAGGTGGATTTGTAATGTCTTTGTTTATCCTAAAAATTTAAATATATTGAAAGAAGCTGAAAGCAGATTTAATTTAAAAGAAAAGTAAGGCCATTATATAAACAGCAGCAGATCTCATCCAGAATATGTCACATAAATATCATACTATCAAACAAGAAATGTAAATTATCATACATAATCTATAATTGAAAAGTGTATTATACATTAGTGAAGTCACCCATTTATCTAATCATAATCAGTTCCAATAAAATCTCATTTAGGAAAGTTGAATGTAGTTCAGGGTGGATGGTTATGAGGATATCAGTCATGTGAGTATGCACCGAAACAGTTTTGAAAGATAGTTCATACACATAGAAATCCAATTATTGCCTACCTCATCTGAAAGGAACTTTCTCTGATAAGGGCTAAAACTGTGGCATTCAGAACTACCATAAAAGCAAAGCAAGTATACTGAGTAATAGCTTTAAATGTTTTTTTTTTTAATCTTTACTCCAACAAGACATTTGCAAGAAGTCATTACAAGAACAGCATCATGGTTTTTTAGTGTAAGAGAGGCTTTAAAAGCAGAGGAAACCCCCTGATATGTCATTTGAAAGCTCTGATGATGTACAGCATCTTGGATCCAAACCTCCCATGACTGGTTATAAATCCAACCTTTCAGCAGAAGTTCTAATACACCAAACATATGCAAGTCTGTTGCAAAAGGTGCTGAAGTGCAACAATTTTCTATCACTGCTGCCCTTCTGCTGTAGCATTTTAGACAAAAAGGTCTCCAGACAGAAGAAATAAGTGGTTTTATTGAGCTTGTTGACATAAAAACCCACAAAAAAGGCTAATTTTGCTATTTATAAATTGTGAATGAATTATGGTAACATTAATTATCTTGATTTCAATAACAATGCTGGTGACTTAATCCAGCAGTAAAGTATAGAATAGAATGTATGTCATGACTGCAGCAGAAGCAGCAGTTCAATGTAAATATGTGATGTGGTATCATGAGCCTCTTCTGAAGTTAGCATTAATGTTTTTTCTTCTGTTTCTCCATTTGTTGTGCAAAGCTACTCATCTAATCGTTTGCATTAACCTATGGCTTATTTATTATACACCTATCATTCTTCCAACATTGCTACCTCAGCTATACTGCCTTTGTCTCTTCTACATGCTCCAAAATTCAAACTTTCTAAAGAGCTGGTCCCTACTCCATTGTGCATACTCACATATGGATAGCAATATTTACATGCAGATATATTCAAAATATTTGTGCATGGGTCAATAGCATAGAGAGTTACAACCCAAATATCTACATGATCTTTGTTAAAATGGGTTACAAGAAGACAGAAAATAAACTTGAGAAAAAGAATATCCATATATCCTCTTGAATTTTTTTGGTACTTACTATGCTCCAGGTACACCAATATCCATCAAATACTGTGATTTCACCATATTTTTTATATTGTGATTTGTTTGTTTCTTCAGAAAATCCAGTGGATTCTGTACAAAGGGGCTTCTTCAGAAAACCCATGGGGGTGGGGGGGGAAGCTATTTTAACAACCCTGTTTTTGCAGCTAGCCCTTGTTTCTGCTTTGCATGGCTAGATGTGCAACCATACATATATGCAATTTATCCTATTTTAATAATTTAGAACAGACTAGGGCACTTGGAACATAACTATGATGATCCACAGGAGTGATCAGGATACCTTATTCCCATTTCTATGTTCTGTTGCAATATTTAAAAGTAGGAGAGATCTAATTTACAACCTTATAGTCTGTTTTTATAAGGGAATTACCAAGGAGTTTTCAATCTCATGTAGATGGAAACCAGACTGAATATTACACTTGCAAACATTTCCTGTTTAAATTGGTTCTTGGCTAGATACTGGCCATCTCTCCACCTCTCTGTACCTCTCCAATTCGATGAGGTGTAGGCAGCTCCAAAGCTCCATCTGCAGCTCTCTCAGAAGCCATTGTGGTATCACTCATTTCCATTTCTAAGTAGGTTTGTCTGTGGCTCTACTGACCTGTCCCAAATTATCTGCTGTGCTCACTCTCCAGCCTTGAGACCATCTCTGCTGTGTGACACTGCTGGGAGATAGCCTTTGCAGTCACTGGGATCAAACCCAAGTGAAGCTGACTGTGCCTTCATATATCTCACTTCAGAGATCCATCATCCACTTCTCTCCCTGTAATCCAGCTCTTCTACCTGCTGTTTTCTTCTCTAACTATGGGAACACACACCACGAGTGGAGGAATTATGTGCCCAGCATTTACCAATACTGCCTGCAAATCCTCTGAATTAACAAGAGACCCAGGCTGAGCATATGGAACTGCTGGAGTGAGCCCAGGGAAGAAAGGCACACAGAGATGACACATACACCTGGGAAGATGAGTCTGTCTCAGTTCCACTACATTTAAACATCTCAACCACAATCACATAACTCTAATCACAAAACACAGCACAAAAAGGAGATCTGGCTCATCTCTCCAGACGAAGATACATTACTGTTCCAGAAAGGCCAGTAGTAAAATAGCAAAAAGAGCTAGATGAGTTCACAACATGAATTTAAAGAGAAGGTCAAATACTGCAAGCACAAGGCTTTTACTGCTGAAGAGCTACGTCTAGTGAGATTCAGGAGGTGACAAGGTGCAGGAGGAATGCTACACCCAATATTCTGTACCTAGAATTTAATTCTGTTCTCTGACTGTCACAGCTGCTTTAAGAGATCATCTTCGCCTCAGCCTGTAAAAATTAGTGCTTTTAATACAATGGTGTGAGGACCAACTCTTGTAACAATATTTTTAAAATCCACTGTTTAATATTTTGGTATCTGTCCTGGAAGATTCAGCTTGACGAAGGGTATGAAAGACCTCGTCTGAAAATCTTATTCACTTTGAGAACTCTAATAGCCTTAAACTCCTTAGAGAACTTTTTTTTTTGCAGTCCCAGCAGTATATATGAACTTTAAGGTATTTCATTTAAGAAAACTAATTTTACAATAGAAATATGCAGAAAGCTAAAACCTGCTTACTCTTCTCCTTCCCAGTTCATCTGGCTTAAACCAGCAGTGAACTATTTTGAGATATGCTGGGCTTTAGCCAGCAGTTTAAATGAATATATGTGATTTAGTTCATATTTTCAGGGCTCTTTATTAAACATCCCAGTTCCATCTTGCCTAATATTTGATCCAGCAAGTTTAATGACCATTCCTTCATTAAACATTACAAGCTTTTTAAGACCTTGACAGTGCTGCATTTCATCCAATAACCTAGTGCTGCTACAAAGTCAACATTGTGTGCCAAGTTAATCCCTCGTGTCCACTAATTATGTCCAGTGCTGCAGCTTCTTGGGTGAGCCTGAATCAGTGGGGAAGTGCAGGATTTCCAGGCCAATGGATTCGGCACTTGAGCTATATCTCATGTCTTGACACTAGATGTCAGCGAAGGGTAATTGTTGTCTCAATTTAGAGGCCAGCCTAGGTAGCTGCTAGCAACCTCTGTTAATGTTTTATAGCAAAGGTGAAGTATAGCTTAATACAAGCATCTGACATATATTACAATAAAAAAGGATATAGTTGTCTAGTGTTTTTTAAGTCAGTCATAAAAGATGAATAATGATGCAGTTTAAAGCTAAAAGACAGCTGCCAAGCTGAATGGCCATGATGGATGTCTAAACACCCAGTGTAGAGAAAACCTGTTCCCTAGAGACCACCATCCAAAAAATTAATTACTACGATTCAGCATCTTTAAATGTGCCACTTAATATACTGCCACCATAATTAAATTTCCAGCCCTGTGACCTTGAGACCATTTCCTGAGATAATAAATGAGATCAAGGTTTAATCGATGCAGATGCAAGTAGAAACTGTCCGAGGAAGCACAAAACCATCACAATGTAGTCAAGGTCAGGAAAGAAAAACCAAGTGAAGCTGCGAATCAACACTAATTGCTTTCTTATGATAAAAGATGTTTATTTTAATTTGCTTTATTTGCAAACAGTTCCATTGTGTACTCTCTGACAGCAGCTTTTAAACTCCAGCCACAGATGAAGTCAGTAGAGGGCATGTTTGTCTCCTTGTAGATAAGCAATTTTGTAGCAAGTGAAACCATATTTGGTTGCACAATGAGATCTGATAACCAAGCTCATCACACATCAAACAATACTGAAACAAGAAACAACTGCCTCAGGTACACTTCTTCCTCTCTGGTGCAAGAATCCAAACAAAAAAAGAAGATACTTTGGGTGGTGATATGGAGATGTGAGAGCTATTTTATGTGCTTTTGAAGTCAGAGTGACACAAAGGGTATGGTCTGACTTTCACTGTTGGACTTTACTAAAATGCAAAATCAAATGCCATATATACATATACAGGGTGTCTGATAAATACAGAAATATCTGTGTATATATATAACCACCAGAAATACATAACACCACCTAGTAGAGGACCTATTATTTTGAAAGAGGTAAATACTATTTGGGCTGTTATCCGCTTAATAAGTTGAAGTGAAAGTCTCTGCAGCTGAGCCAAGTCTCCTGAATTGCATGCTGGTAGAGAAATTAGAACCAGCTGATGATGGGAGGCAGGGGGGGTTACAGAAATATTGTAACTTTTTGAGACAGCCTTGTCTAGAGGTAGGCTTCCTTTATTCCAACAACTCTTCTAGAGTGGGCAAAAAAGTTTGTGTTCTGACACCTAAACACTCAGCACTTGAAAAAGCATAGAAGCCATCAGTAAGAGGACAGAGAGAGGAGTCTGTGAAACAATGCAGACAATTCATCTTTAAATAATAGTACTTAGACATACTGTTTTGTAAGATAGGCATTAAACAACAATATCAATCTTGTCAACATTAAATAGGTTCAATTATGATCACTGTAAATTCCAAGGTGAAACTGTATCTGATATAATAGAAATAAGCTCTATAAATACCCCAAGCAAATCAGGGGGCCTGGTGCAATATACAGAACCCCAGTAGTGACAGGGAGCTCTAAATTTACTCCATACCAGTAAGGCAAATGTGGAAAAATTTGTACCAAACCCCAAAGAGGACAAAACAAGACAGTCCAATAACCAAGAAGGATTAGAGAGTGCCAGTCCCAGAGGAATTCCACAGACAGGGGGACAGGGGAAGTAGCAGGCTGCTGCAATGCAGCACTGACTTCCCAGAACAGTTCCAGGGTTAACTCATCAGGGCCTGTTCCCTGAGTCACAGACTGTGCCACACACATGTCCAGCTACCGTGGGACTCCGGGGAGCGTGGTTGTGCAAGGGGACATCAAGACAATTATCTTCTGCTCAAAACCTACCAACTACCCCTGAGAAAGGGAAAGCATTGGTAAAATGGCTGTTATGTCTACAAAGTGATGCAATTAAATCACCTTGAGGACTCAATCCAGCCATAGCTCTAAAAGACAGGTAATAGTAGCCGAGAAAAACAAACGAACAAATCAACCAAAAACCCCAAGGTATTACTGTCTCAGAACAAAGTCTTCTGGGGGATGGAGACAGTAGAATTTGACTTGGCTGAGATAGTACTATACTGAAAAATACATTCAACATTTGTTGAAACTTTCACTTGTTTCATCTTCAGTCAAATGCTGTTAAATCTGGATTCAAAATATCTGCCGAAGTTAACACTTCTAAAATTTCCATGGACTTTTGTCTACATTCTTGTGTTGGTAGGCCTGGGAAATTCCCTCTCCCTGACTTGAAACTTCCTCCTGTCATTCTATATGTACCAGTAAGATCTCCAGAGAATGAAAGTAAGGGGAAACAAAGTCTTTACTCTTATCTGACAGGCTGATGTTGTAAATAATGCACTGTTCTAACACCGTTCCCAGGAAGTCTCATTGCATGACAAATGCCACAGTCTGCCAACACTGGCAGTTCCCATCTTTTCATATTGAAAGATCTATTTAGATGCGTCAAGACAACCTGAAGGCTACTTCTGATAAGAACAATGGACAGTTTTAAAGGAGAACAGGCAACATTTCAATTACAAATTTCTATTTTATTTTTAGCCTAATTTGGTCTCTTTGTGATAAACAAGATGTTTTACATATGCCTAGTAGTAATAATTGATAGTTCATGCTTCTGTGTGTTATACTTGTTAAAATATTTGCATTTAAAAGCAAAGTTGGACTTCTAGCTCTAGGCTATGTATGTGTCTTTCCTAAGGAGTCTCAACTAGAAGAAACATTTTGAATTATAATTGTCTTCCAAATCTCAAATTAAGAGAGACAGAACATTGTTAACCCTTCACTTAGATCACTTAACTATGTGAAAACAAAATGTGATTTAAGAAAGTTGAGTAGAGGCCTAGTAGATATTCTGGAATTGCTTGATTCTCCCTGTATTGTGTATTCAATCACAAAGATTAGACAGATAAGTACAGATTACTTAGGCTGTCAAGGGTTGGAAGATCAGGCCTCAGGTAATTACAGCATTAGAACATATGTACTTTACGAGGAGATCAATTTTACAGTTAAAATCCTTATAGCCTGATTCAGAGAAGCAAATGACTTGAAATTTTGCAGAAAGTAGTAATAGGTTATGGAAGAAGAGATTGTGTGTTCAAAACAGCTGCTGAACTACTCACACAAGCTTTCATTACCTCCAAAAACTGTGCTGTATAGAATGCTTCCTGCATTGGATATAGAGTACTTTACATTGCATACATGGCAGAAATATGGAATACAGGAATGCAAATCCAGTGTTTTTAACTGAGACATCTGTCAGAAAGGATATAAGCACAAGATTTTCAAAAGTGACTTGTTATTTTGGGATGTGCATGGGGAAATATTAAGAGTACTTGTCAAGAGGCTGAGGAGACAGAGACATGTCTTTGCTGCTCCTTCTCCTCAGGGGGACCACTCCTCACACTCTTCTCTCCTGCTCCAACACGGTGTCCCTCTCCTACAACACAGTCCTGCACAAAGTTCTCAAATATGAGCCAAATCCCAAGGCTGCAGTTCCTCACATCCTGCTCCAGTGTGGGTCCCCAAGGGTTCCAAATCCCAAGTTCTGCCACCAAACCTGCTTCAGTGTGGGCTCCTCTCCATAGGTCCTGACAGGCTGGTCCTGGCTTCCCACAGAGTCATGGCCTCCTTCAGGCATCCTGCTCTGACATGGTCTCACTCCAGGGGCTGCATGTGGATCCCTGCTCCACCATGGACTTCTGTGGGCTGCAGGAAAATCTGCTTTGGTGGCTGGAGCACCTCCTCCCTCCCCTTCTCCGCTGAACTTGGCATCAGCAGAGTTTCTCTCACATGTTCTCACTCATCTCCCCAGCTGCAATGGCAGTTGTGCAGGATTTCCCCTGCTTCTGGAATGAATTATATCCCATCCACCGCTGTTGATGGGCTCAGCCCTGGCCAGCAGCTGATCCATCCTGGAGCTGGCTGGCACTGGCTCTATCAGACATGGGGGAAGCTTCTGGCACCTCCTCACAGATGACACTTCTGGAGCCTCCCACTACCAAAGCCTTGCCACAGAAACCAAATCTGTTGCTAAACCTGACAGAACTCTGCAGCTGCAGAGGAGTTGGCCCTCCCTCTTCCCTCCCATACTTATGCATTCTTTTAACAAATTTTGTGCCAAATCACACTATTTTAATCTTTCCTGTTTATTTGCTCTTGCTCAGTAAAATATCATCTAGAAAAAAAATAAAAAATATGTCTAGATAAAAAATGAGAATGAATTAACAGCTTGACAGTGGCAAGTTCTCAAGTTCTTTCTTCTGTAGATACAGAAAATCATATTATTTTGTAAGATCATTTTGAGGTAGACCAGGGAAAAAATAGAGGAGATTAAATAATTTGCAGAGTTATTCTTTGGTCAAGAAAAAAGACATCAGTGTATATATATCACATACATACACATATATGTGTATATATGGCCATAGTGTCCCAATTAAAAAAAAAAAAAAAGGAGTTTTAATTAGCTTTGAAATACTTAACTGTCCTTGACAAATATGGGCACCAACATGTTTTGCTGGAATAAGAGATTTTTATTAATAGATTCTTGTTTCACATTCTCCACTGAAGATGAGAGAACTAAGTGCTTACAGTGAAACAGTAGGGAGGCTTATTAAATCAATACACATCTGTTAGATAATGGGCTCTAAGTCAAGAATGTTATTCTGAAAACCTCTCAGCAAAATGCTGCTTGTTTGGCACTGTTTTCTTACAGCTATTCCCTCGTTGAAGAATCCCCTCCAGAGCTGACCATGTATTTTGTAGTGCTCAGTTCCTAACAAGCGTGTCCAAACATCCCTGCCAAATGGAAAGGATTCTCCAAAAAACTCTGACAATATTCTCAATTATGCCAGCAAATGACAGCAAGAGGCTGTGAAGTTTGAATCTCTTCATCCCATACCAGAAGGTTAAGGCCTTAAGAACACTGAGTAAACTAATGGAAGCCAAAAAATCCCCTATACCAGTTGCAATATACTGTGAACAATTTGTAATGACATCTTGAAATATGACAAAATTATACACAGACATATATCAAATATAAAATATATAAATATAAAATATATTAATGCATTAAATATATATTATATGACACATGTTCCTCAATTAAAAATACTTCACTTGCATATCTTGGGACATGTGGCCCTTGTGTATGATCAGCATCTCTCAGGTCAGTCAGCAGACACTCTTCCTAAGCATTCCATCTCTCTCTTAAAAAGCCTCTCTAAAAGAGTCACTTCCCAGGCTGTGTCTGCACTCTCACCTTTTGTCTGTCTTGCTTATTTTTGCTACAAATTATGTGAGGCAAAAATTGCCCCTTGCAATACCTATGAACTGCTCAGCAATTTCATTCAGAGTCCCTGGGCATTATTGTAATAAATCTGAATAAAATAATATTTACCCAGTTAGAGATCGGTAAACATTTTACTTTTATCATCCCAAAATAAACACGTCTCTATTCATAGCTGGCGTGTCTGCATTATTTCAGAAGGAACAGTAAAGAAACTTAAAAATTAACATTTATTTAATGATGTACTTGTAATGAAGAAGTGCCTGTGCAAATGCCAAAGCAAGATGCTCTGAAAAAATGGCAGGGAATGCAGAGATCAGCTTATTCTTGTGACACTTCACTCACCCATGGTATTTCCATGATAAGTATACATTTGGCTGCTTCTGTAATATTTGAATTTGTGTTTTACAGCGTGCAAATGTTTTTTCCGTAGTAGGAAAATATAAATGAAAAATGTATGTGTAAGGCTGTCATCTACTGACTCACCATGGTAATTCCTCATGTAGTGGCTTCAGTGATAGCACTGAGCATGGGCAGAAAAAAATAAGGGATGGCTGATGTTTGCACACTAAACAGTGTGAATCATAATGTGATATCAATATCAATCTATGCCTTATAAAATCTTAAGGCCTTTTCATTTAATGAATAAGATGCTGCACAACAATAATCTGTACTTTTCCAAATTAGCCACAAACCATCTGGTTTCTCTCCAATTACTTCATTTTTTTTCCTATATCTCTAAATGTTACTGACCTAAAAAAGATTTCATCAAAGGCGGTAGGAATCCTAACCCCTCTAGCAACTATTAAATTGGTCCACTCTGTGTCCTGTGCTGACAAATCATTATACTCCAGAGTCTTACAATCCATGGTACTATCTCAATTAGGGATAAAGATGAAGCAACAGTGTTCCAAATTCATCCATCCATCTAAATTTATTCTTAAATAAAACAAAGAGAAAAAAAAATCATCAATATACAGGGATCCCTAGTTGGTCATTGCTAAGTTCACCCATAACAAAATACTGTTTCTGCTGTAAACAAATCAAGTGGTTTCAAAACAACAGTTAAAAGTTATGTAAAGTGTCCTAAGTTTAATGACATTGGAAACAACACAGTCTTTCTCTTTTGTTTTCTTCCATTTTGCATTGCACAAAAGTGTAGCATTTAATTTTTTAACTTAATTTTTATTTTAATTTAGAGTTTACCTTGGCAAGTACTATGCTTAATGAGTGAGGTCAGACATAACACATTCTGAAATTCAGGATACCCAGAAAACAATAGTGAAATGACTGAAAAATACATCTGCTAAATTCTATATATTTCTTAATTTTCTGACCATCCTGGTATAGAGACAAGAATCCAGCTTAGCCCTTCCATTTCCAATGCTAAAGCTATTCCCAAACGTGTCTTAAGGACCACAAAATTTATTACCTTTGGCACTAAAACACTGATATCATGTGCCAACTGTTCAAGAGATTTCAAGTAAACTTGGAAGTGAAATGAGACTTTTTTTTTGGTCTTTTAATAGGCAAATACACATATGGCTGAGTCATGCTGTCTAATGCTGAACAAGAATGACCAAACAATAGTAACTATTCTGCTTTTGGTGGCTCTTTTAAAGTCTAAATTTCAGTACGCTGGAAGTAGGCTCTTGTGGCAGCAGAAGTTGTTACGGAGAAATGGAGCATTGTTTGTGCCATTTCTGTAATTCCAATTTCCTGATTTTAGAAATCCATCTATCAGAGGCAGCAGCCACTAAATGGCTGCAATTACATAATCCTCAGTTAAGAAAAATAAGCAAGACCATTTCTTCTCAAACCAAACTGGAGTTGAGTAACTTAAAGAAAAAGAAAGGCAAAAAAAGGCACAGTTGCAGTGGGACCTGTGCCATCTGAGCAGGGAGTCTCTGTGGAGGTATAACGAGCGCTTCCAAGCTACTGCAGGTTTTCTGGTGTGTGGTGTCACTGGTACAGCAGCACTTTTTTACCTTGTGGAACAATTTAGAGGATGTTAAATACAGCCGTGTCTCACTACTAAATCATTTGGCACCTGCTGGAGCAGTCAGGAAAATATCTGGCATTCTTTTTGCACTCACTTTCATTAGAGCATGTTAACTTAGACAACAAATTCTCCTTTAGGCAGCAAACATTCTCATTTGTCTCTGTATTTGGGATTCTGTGAGCCAAGCAATGGAAATCTACTTTCAATGAGCTTTTCCACATTGCTTTGGCACCATCATCCCCCACTTGACAAGACTAAAACAATCATGATTTTAAACAGTAAGCCACTCCCTGGATGGGTTCCACAGGCAGCTAGATCCCTTAATTCCCTGGGTACTTTGAACTTGTTGAGATGCAATATTTACCAGAGTTAGATTCTTTTTTAGAATCTTGAGGGAATGCTGAAGATACCTTAAAGATTTTATAGCTTCCTGAACTCAGATGCTTATAGTAAAGTAATTCACCTATTTCTCCTTATCTTACAGATGCCTCAATGAACATGACTATTGCAAATTCAAGTTGAAACAGTCAGTGGTCTGTCATCCCATAGTGGGACTTTCCTGTTTATGTTTTACCAGTATCTTCAATTTAGTCATCAATTTTTTGTTTCAAAGAACTTAGTAGATCCCCCCCCACACACACACTAACTTCAGTAGCAGACCAAGTGCTGATCTAATAACTAACTCATCTGATGTAATTACTGACAAGCTGACAATCTAGGAAGGTTAGGTAACTGTAGGTTTAGTAATTTCCACTGGCTCTATCCTTTTGAAATAAAGCAGAAGTTAATAAAAAAACGTTATCTTTAGATAATTCCAGTATCAGAGTGCAGTTAGCTGCCCATCTGCCCCATCCAGTGGCATTTCATGCATTTCAAGCCATGATTACTTTTATGCACCACACACAGACCATTCTGTTACCTTGGCACTCCTAAAAGGAGACCACTAACATTACATGCTATGGTGGGAACAGAAGGAAAACTTCAGAAAAGGAGTATTTTAGTTGCTAGACTAAAACTAATTAATTGATTTTGCTTTTTCAAAATAAAGTACAAGCTAGATACACACATGAAAGCTGACAGTTCATCCAGGTGGAGACCATGCATCTTTACTAGTTTACCTGCAGCTTTACAGTTATCTTAAGATGTGGTTGCTGGCTGTTGCCATGTTGTTACTTCACTTAAAAGAAAAATTGTAGTCTTAATACTAGAATTTTTACTCTGAATAAGCTTTTTTTTCAGTCAGTGCCGTGTCCTACGTATTGGTGGGTCAAAATTCATAACAAATTTTAAGTTATCTTCCTAATAGATACGTACAATGAAATGCTACACTGTATTCCAGTGCTGTGGAACAGGAAGTCTTACAAGACAGCAGTTCTTCTTTGGCTAAGTGGTTTTTTGATTCTAAGATCATTAAGCTATTTTTTTCCCCTCTGCAGTTCAGAACTAATTCTTCTAATAGTAACCCCACATTTTGCTATCAATATGAGAGCAGTGAATATTTAGACTGTGGGTATTAAGTACTGTAAACAGATCTCTGGAATAACTCTCACCAACTTCAAAGGCCTTTGAAGCAGCCCTGATTCTGACTACCAAAATCCGTTGGAATTACATCACTGTCTGTAAGGGAACAGTGTGATACCTACTGTGAAATGAATATTCCTGCCATATCAATCTTTCTTAAATTTAGTATTTTATTATGACCCATGACTTCACTCACCTTTTGTACTGCTCTGTTTGATTATAATTTTATCTATTAATCATGTTAATCCAATAGATTCTGACTTAATCAAATGCAAGTCAATTACTTTGTCAAATTATATTTTTAATGAAAGACATTTTTTAAGGTTGAATACGAATTAGGGATGTGTTTAGAGAAGTGTTGACAGCTTTAGATCATGGGAACATTTGACTCTCCCCTGAGAAGGTAATTTTCACATCCACTTCCAGGTCAAGTAGTTTGAAGAACACTTCTGAACAGATACTGAACTAACAGCAGACAGTTGTGCCTATGCACCCACCTAAAAAAATACCTGCATGCCTGCATGCTGTCAGATGCCAGGAAGGGATTAGGCTGGGTAGACTTTGAAGAAGAGGTCATGACTTGCCACACAAGAATTGAAATTAAGGGGAAGGCTCTACACTAAAGCACTCCACAGCTATAACTTGGAGAGGTTAGCTTGCTTCTGATACACCAGCTTGCCTAACAGGCGTGTGCAGTGTCACCAATCCAGCACACAAGGACACCAAATGACACTGTGAAGTTACACAATGTACTTACCTCAGAAAGAAAAGGCCATCCTTAATATTTGGAGACTGCCTCAGGTACCTGTGCGTGTATCTCTTGGGAAGGACAGGAATGTGAAAGTGCAGAGAACTGAGCAACTTACGGATAAAATCCCCTGATTTCATTGAGGGCAAAGTATTCAGTTCCTAGTCTTGCTTTCATTTGATGACATTTTCTTCTAAATCTGACCAGTTTTCAGCTTTTTACCCCTTCCCTTTTTTTTTGTTGATTTAATTTTCCTGGTGAGGCCCTTGATAAACTTCACCAGAGCTTGAATTAGACCATGGCCAGTATCAAACCTCTAAGGCTCCAAAACAGTAACACAAGTGATTGCATGAGGTTGGCAGGAAGGAAGGACCATTTCCTTCACACTTGTTCCTCTCTACTGTACATCTCACTTTGCCTTCTTACTGGGATGTGTCAGGCTGATCCTTGGTCCCATGTTAAAATATTCTGGTTTCCAATGCAAATATTTGATACATGATGCAATTATTCTGTTGAAATGGAGGATGTCACTTAACTACTAAGGTCATTCAACACAGTGAGCTTTTAAATAGCATTTTGTAGGTCCTAAGGCATTTTCTTTCCAGGATGAAATTTAAATATTTTGGCTTCAATTTATGCTATACAGCTGACAAGAAGGGATTCTTATTGGAGAGTGGGACTGTTTATATCCCTCTTATATATACTTAGGTATATAATTATATGCAGAGGACTTGGAAAGCAACAGCTTTCCAAACTTCAAACTTGCATAGTGAAACAAACATTAAGAATTCAGAAGATTTGGTATAAAACTATGTGACATAAAACACAAGATACATTTCATCTGCAAATACACTTTATACCAAGGAGGGATATTTCAAGGAAACTATATTTATATGTATTATATATATTTATAACTTAAATTTGGCCTTTCACATTATTTTACTGACAAATACCTTACTAAAGGACAATCTCTAATTATATTACTAATCTCCAGTTTGAAGTAAATGAGCGAATCTATACACATTGATTGGTATGGCATTCCTGCACTAACTATGCAGTCGTTTTTAAAACATCTTGTCCATTTAATTACTGTGATTAGAATTAAAATAATTTTATTTACAAAACTATTTTAATACTCTAAATTCTTTTCCATAAAAAATGGAATCATTTTAAGTTGCTGTTGATTGAATCTCAATAAGCATCAGAGACACTTGGGGCTTTTAAAAGAAATTATCCCAGTCAGCCAGAGCTCAAGTTTTCTCACAAAACTGATTGATAGCATGGAACATAGTAAACAATCTATTTTCTACCTCCTAACAGCTACATGATGTCCTTGTTTCTTATAATCACAGGATAGCCAATCCAATATTGACAAAGCATCATCAGGCTGGAGCCAAGCTGAGCTCACATCTCCATTTTTCTTTCTGGGCACATAAACCTTGTGTTGCAGCTCAGGAACAGCCAGCCCAGAGCTGTCCTGTCAGAAAGACAAAGCTGTCAGGGCACCTCAGAGCACCAGACTTGCACTGACTGCATAAAAAAACCAATTTAAAATGAAACTGGTTTGGGTCATTGTCGGGTGCCAGGAGGACTGTGAAAGCCTGGTGTTCTCCTTAGATGTGTACACACTTTTCTGGATTTGGACTGAAGTGTACAAGGTGTTGGTTACACACAAGATATTGGGTACCCAAGCACTCTGAGGAACTGTTTGTCATCTGCTGGATGTCGTGAGAGAAACTCTAAAACCTAGAAAGCTTTGCAGAATTTCTGTACAAAATTACTTCCTTTCTCAGAGTTCCTAACAATCAAAAAATCCTTATGGCTCAGGACTGAATACCAAGTCATGGTTAACAGAAAGCAGGACAAAATAAAACTATCCAAAACATCTGCATTTAACTTCAAGATTCTATAAAATCTATATATCCTGAATGTCTTTTGTGGGGATTACACAAACTCATCATCTGAAAAACACATATGAAAGAAATTAAGTAAAACATGCTGTATGTACATTAAATCACTAAATCACTGTGTTTTGGAGATGGATGTTCTGTACAGCAAAGCCTCATGGAGCTTCCCCTCAAAGAAAACTAAATCTGTAAATAATCTTCAGCTCAGTATCACAGCAATTTTTTTTTATTTTGGAAGTGTACATCACATCACAGTGGTTCAGTTCTTTGCCAGAACTACTGTCTGTTCAACCAGAATTAGATGCTTTTTGAAGCAGTAACCACTGATTTAACTGAAGATTGTATGCACTTATATTTTTGTATCATAGAATATATGGAATAGATTTATATAGAAAATAAAGACTATAAAGTCTATAATTAACACAAAAATATTCTTAAGACTTTACTGTCTAACACAGTGACCAAACAATAAATTTATGTTTAATTTAGCCATGTAAGTGCTGTTAGAAGTGGGGACAAATTTCTGTAGGGTTGTTACATACCAAATCCACACCAAATTCCAATTTTCTTAATTTTTAGTTCTGATGAACATGCCTCCCTACTCCCACATCCCCAAGATCTTAATGATTATATTCTTCTTCCTGGAAGCCTTTTTGTCAGCTACAGTGACTGAAGAATGTTGGCCTTTGTCTGGGACCTTGCAGTTTTAGCAGGTGTGGGATAAAGCAAGTTTGATACTCAATGCTGCAAAACTCTCACCCAATACTTCATCCTTCTGTTCACCAGTTATCCTGAATTTTTCACAGTTCTAAATTTGTTCTAGTTGATACAGCCCTAGGATTTTTCCCACCTTTCCCCCTTCCAACTTCCTTTTGCTTTAGGAATGTGCAGCCAGTTGGTATTTCAGGTGATCAGTACACATGAAAAAAGTCTGCTTCAATATTGCCTGTTAGTACTGCAGTACTTGAAGTCTCCTCAAATGATCCCTACTCTCATTTACATGACCTAGATAATTTTCCAGTCAACACTTTCAAACAGAAAGAAATCTCTAAATTTGAATGAACCATCTCAAGCTCATCCCAGGCTGATTACTAGGCTTGCATTAATATCCTAAAGTAGTTTCCCTTCACAAGTAACAGCCACACAGCAAAACCTCGCCCGTGCTGGCTCCCTGGAGCTGGTCCTTGCTGCCCTTACAAATGACATCTGTGTGATTTTCTCTGGCACAAAAGGATACTCCCATCCCTCTTTAACCCTGGCTGGAGATAATTAAACTGCACCATTCTCTTGAGCCCACGATGATTTAGCACAAGGGTTTTGCATTTCCATCCGGACCTACTGGAAGGGCCTGACTAATTTTGTGGATGTCAGTACACGAGTGTCTGAGCAGTTCCATTTACAACAGTCACACTACTTACATGCTTAGGATTAATTAGATATTTAAGACAGATTTGCAAGTTGCAACTGCATTGATTTAGGTCCTTCCATGAGAGTTAGAATAAGCTGCAAATATCTCCTTCTTTATAGAAGTTTTTAAATTATCAACTCCAGACATACTGAAAAATGACAAGTTAAAAACAGTATTTTTTATCCCATATCTTCTATAAGAAATTTAATCTAGGACTGTTCACAATATGATATTTTCCTTTAATTTCTGCAATGGGCCATCTTTATTCAAGCAAGTGTGTGTGGTGGAGGCTCAGTGAGGTGGAGACACAAGGAAGAAAGGGCAGGGTTAATGACGATAAAAAGAGATTTAGACTTTTAGGAGTCAAGTCAATTTTCATCCTGATTGATCATAATCAAATACAATTATTGCCAGTTAAAATACCACTCCAAGAGGACTCAGTTCTGTAAGGCAGCATCAGACAAGCTCAGCTTCAGCCACCATATGTTAAAAAGACTGCTTTCACAAACTAAGGCTTTGTATGAAATGGTTCTAAATCATGGGCAAACAAATAAGAAAATAAGGCGTTAGTTTGTTAGAGCAAGCCTGGGTATTAGAGCCTGACACTCCTGACAGCCCCACCACCAGGGGTCTGTGCACTCTAGGACAAAAAAACTACTGATGTGCCCTTTTAGGAAACCCTTAGAACAAGGTGTTAGTATTTCTTCACGCTTCCTTTGAGCCTGATTTTGTGTCACAATACATCCACACTGAACATTACCAAACCTTACTGGCTGCACATCGATGGTTATTCAGGCAGTTTTTATACTGACATTCAAAAATGAGCAGATAAGTAGCTCAAGGAAGGAAGGAGAGCATTGCACCTGCTGCTTTGAGAGTCTTTCCTCTTTTTTTCTTTTTTTTTTTGCCACTAATCTGCTATACCAAAGCAATGTAAAATGTTTTGAGTTCGTAATGGTTCATCAGAAAGAAGAAAACCTGATTCCAGTGCCTTATTCAAACTTATCAAATAGGGTTTTTTTAGGACAGCAATGAAAATTATCAGTTCAGCATACATGATAGCTAAGTGGTGAAGATATATATACAGATATACAATAAATACTGTCATTGCTTGTCTCTGTTAGTGATTATCTAAAACATCCTTATCTTAAGAATCACGTTTTCTAAAATAAATTCCAATCAGTATTTTTAATTTGCCTAATTTATATTCAACTTGCCATACTATCAGTTATAAAACTATTCAAAAATGTTCTATTTTTAAGTTTTGACAATGAAAGCACATCTTTCAATGACTACATGAAAAATTCAAAATAATTACATATATTAATTTATAGCTATTTATCCATAATTAAATCTATATCTAAGTGTCTCTATCTGTGTATAGCTAAAAGACACAAGGAAGTGAGAAATGTATAGTTTATCTATACACATAATAAAAGCAAAATAAATACAAGCTAGTCATTTTATATTATCCTTTTGATCTCAGGCTACCAGTGGAAGACAATCTTTTATTTATATTATGTGAGGTAAAATTTTGAAACAGGATTTTCTGTGTCTATCTTCCTGCTCACTTCATAATTAAGCCTGTAGGGCTGCATGGTTTAGTTTTTAATGCTGTACTTGTCAATTTCTATTATCACTAATTTAAAGTTCACAGCTCCATATATCATAAAAATATAAGGGCTCAACAATTAATATATATATAAATAATCCCCCAACCAAAAACAACAACAACAAAATGTTTTGCACAGAGGGGGTGTCTTGAGTTTTCCTGTGTGTTTTCTTGATAATTTCATTTCAAACAGTGCTGATTTATACAGAGCACAAAGCTCTAATGACATTCACTTACCTCCACACCTCCGTATCTCCCCCTATATATATATTTATATTTTATACATATATATAGATATATACATATATATGATTGAGAAAAAAAAATGCCTTCATTAGTATATTAGCCTTTTGGACTAAATTTTGAATTTAACTCCAAACTTGATAACAAGTCATTCCTACCAAGATCAACTATGACACTCACTATGAAGAAAAAGCATCTCTTATTTTACACAAAACATTACAAGGTCAGATCCATGCCTTTCATCTCTTCCCACCTTCACTAGACTGAACAATAGGCAGCAACAATCCTGTGATATCCACAACTAATTTATCCAACAAGAAGACAGGTAGCACTCTGAACCGCACTGCTGCCTGAATAGGTGCAGTAAATAAGCAGCTTAATGGTAGCCTTTCAGGCAGGAGGGCAACATATCACAGCATGGCATTTTTATAATCTTCTTGGCATGCCTACAGCCAGAGCACCGAGCTGAGCGTATGTTCCCTCTTCTGTCGGGCTGAGGATGCATGGAATCGTTAGATTGTGACACATTGTGCCTTTAAGCAAGTTTAACTGTTTTATATCCCCTCTGATCTACAGCTTTGTACATCTGTTAAGTTGTCTCTTAAACTTCAGTCAGCACATCTGTGGATCTGATCTTTCTGAAGCTCATTGCATGGCTTAGGTTTTGCTCGGTGTTTCTTTGTATCTGTCCAGTGTTTATTTGCAAGGAATACTCTTTGTATTAGTGTACTTGCTGAGCTAGAGCAAAAGCCCACAGTTAAATCTATATGGGACATCTTCATCTGGCAAAAAAATGAATGGGACACAAGGAACTTATTCCACTAACTTCAATTATAAATTGGTGAAGTAAGTTCCCTTTTCTTTATGTGTGAGCAGAGGAAACGTCTTCTCTCCACCCAAAATTTGTTTTGCTCTAGAGGCATAAAGGAGGCAGTTATTGGACTTCTCCCACAGAGAATACAGATTCCCCTAGGAATACTGATGAAATGGCACCAACTGAGGATGGATGCACTAATTTGTAAGTGCACTGACTACCCCCTTTACCTCTGAATGATGTTGGCAGGATTTCAGCTCCTGTTACCTGCTGACTAGCCTCAGCATTTTGTCCTCTGGGAAGAAGCAGCCCTGACCAGCCAGCATCCCCAAAACAGCTGCACAGAGCCTGATGCAAGTACTGCTGCATAGCAGATTGGGCCAGCAAAGCAGAAATCCCTTTGAATCCTAGAAATAGTTGCACAACTCCTCTGCAAAGAAGTAAGTGTCAGCCATAAAGGCAGCCTGGAGATCTCTGCAGAAAGGCTCATGCTAGATATAATTTTACACCGCTGTTTTATTGTGCTACAACTCTGCACTGAGAGCCTTCAAAGAGACTGGAGGCATATAGAATGAACATCTGAATGGTCCCCAGTACAGCAGGCCTGGATAATGCACAGACTGAGCAATGACATTTAAACATCCCTGTAAGAAGAAACTCAAAGGTCAGAAGGACCTCACAGCAACTATCACACAGCCACCAAAATGCAAGCATGCTCCAGTAAACCTTAGGCTAACACAGTTCTCTCTGCATGTACTTGTCAGATTTCTGCCTTTTTATTTCTTGGGGAGCTTTTCCATGTGTTGGAGGAAATAATGCAAATAAATAATGTAGAAAGTTAGGAATCTTTAGGTTTATTCCTGCCTTGTATTGAAAGGGATGAATGGCAGAATTTCCCATTACCTATCTAAGAAGTAAGAGAAATTCACGTGTTAGGTATCTGCTTTACCACAAATTAAATTCTTTTGAGATACTACCTAGATATGGGTACAGCTTTTAGTTGCTATTCTGCCAAGATATTGATGGAGATCACTACTAAGTGATCTACTAAGTGAATAACTACTCACTTTAAAAAAAAAAAGTTTAAACTGCTTTTTGATTATTCTCAGCTGGGATTTCAATTACTCTTGTAAAAATGTCTGCACTTCAAACCTAGAGGCCCAAGAACTGAAATAGAAATAACTGTTCAGGTTAGACAAGATCAAATGAGACCAAAAGCAAGTGTATGAGGAAGTGTGTGTTTCTCAGAGTGACTTGGATGCAATAGTTCATTATCTAAAGGTGGTGTGTGGAGCCATAAAGGGGAAGGGAGTCTTCTGCCAAGGTTTCCTCACTAGGATCCATTTGTACAGCTTGGCATCCTGACAAACACAAACATTTGATTTATCAGTGTTGCCCAATTGCTAAGGGAAGTCACAACTACCTTTCCTAACACAGACATTCAGCTGCCAGGTTTGTCTCTTTCAGCAACTCTTGTGCAATTGTAGTTGCCCAGATGAGTTTCCTCTTTTCTTCCCCTGTGACACCTTTCCTGCTCTCCCCAAAATGATCCCCTATGTTTATATATGATGGATTTTCCAGAACAGTGAGAACAGACTTCTTAGTGCAGCATCATTACCCCTTTGCTTGGCACAGGAGTAGCGAAGAGCTTGTCTGAGCTGGCAACCATCAAGCTTTACAGTCTAACAAGTTCCACTACTATAATGAAAATCCAAAGACCTGGAAACAATATACAGAGCTTCCCTGACTAATTTTATTATGCAGACACACTTAATAGCTCCTGTTACAATCACATTTATAGCAGGAAAACAGTATTGGATTGTGACTATCACACTAAATCGACATGGATTATCAGTCATTAAAAAGGAACAAAATTAGCAGCAAGCAGTAATATTTTACACTTATCAAATCTACAGCTGGTCAAGGTTCATTACAATACTGTGCAATAAAGTCAGGAAGCATTGGCTCATTCTACAGAACATTTAAATCTCTATTGTATTTGTGTAGGATATAATTTCTGATAGCAATAAAGCCTAATAAAAGTTACACCCCGATGAATAAAGTGTTAATAAATTGACCCAAGACATTTAAATGGCTAATTATATTTGAGATAAAGGAGGATTCACTTGTTTCTATAGGTTGTTTGAAGCTGTACTCTAACCAGCTAACTAACCAACTACAGAATTATTATATATAAATATATCTGTGATATAAAATATTAACTTTACTAGCTCCTTTTTCAATAGATTAATAATGAATCAGAATTTCCTAACACATTTCCTATTCATCAAACAACTCATACCTCTTCTTTAAAACGTCTGAACTTTGCATAACTTAACTATTCCCTAGATTTGATTTTAAAGTATTTTTCCCAACTATATTTAGCTTTTCCATAGGCCATTTCAGTAATAATAGGGGTACTTCATAATAAAATACCACTACTCTATTATAATGCTTACATGATAAATAAAAACCAGACCAAAGAAGCACTGACCAGGTCTGGGTATTCCTGCAGGATAATTACTGTGATGGGCCTCCCAAGATCATGAGCCTGACTAAAATGTTGTCATCCTTTAAGTCTGAACCAAGAGTTAAAGCAGATGATAATCCTACAACAAATTCCTTATAAAAAGTGACCCTATAAATTGAGAAGTACCTCCCTCATCTCTGAGCATCACCAGAGCAAATGCTCGTGTGCATCCACACTGCTTGCCAGTGTTTGGGCAGGGCCAGAGCCCGGCTCCACAGACATCACCAGCTTGCACAGGCATCCAGAGAGATGGGGGAGCAAGGATGAATGAAGGAGATGAAGATTTATAAACAGAACTGAGGGAGCAGTCAGGACCTGGCTGAATCTTGACAAACACAAGGGACAAAACCAACCAGCAGCAAATTCACAGAACAACTTTTTTGGTGTCATTGGCTGTTTAAACTACACCAGAGAGTTCTGGAAATGTTTGGTGATTTGCTGCTCCAAAGCACATTAGAGACAACAGGTAAAGTAGTAACAGCCTCTAACATGAATAGAGTTGCCCACCAGTGTCACCGTTTTTCAGGGTGCTGGTTTCCAGATACTGGAGGAATAGTGACTTATGTATGGAAAGTGACTGGAGTGACAAAAAAGAGAGGAAAAATGAGTAACCTTGTCAAACTCTCTTAATAGATACAAAATCTTGCGTTAGTGATCAGGATGGAAAGTAGCTCATAATATTTACCATTAAAAAACCCCATATATTTTTAAAAGGTGTGAACACACAAATCACAGGTGGCTAAAATTTCATTTGCTACACAAACATGCAATGAAGTACAAACACTTCACAAAGGCATTTGACACTCTAAGTCTAAATCAGTTTACTAGCTATTGATTGCAATAGCTTGAGCTCCCAGGTCATACATCTCTTGTGTAAATGAAGGTTTAAGAGCAGGTACAGGAGATGCAAACACTCAAACTATAGTTACTGCTAAAACAAGACCAACCTGTAATTCAATGCAAACAGTCTGATTCTACATTTAAAAGCAAATCTTGCTCATCCTGCTAAGGAAATCACACTGTGTGAAACATGCAATTGATATTGCTGTTGTTAAATAAAATTTGAAGTGTCAATAGCTGCAAAACCAGTATTTACTTTTCCCCCTTTGATGTTTTTTCAAAATTCTGTACTAAAATCCCAAAAGCCTAAGGGTGTTTGTTCTTATTCAAAATAGCTTCAGTCTCATCAACCTTAATTCCTTACACGCTCAATTTCCTTCCTAAAAGATATCTGCATTGTGTGCTTTTGAAATGGGTTTCCAAGCAGGTGTTTGCTTGGAAATGCAGTCCAAAGCAGAGAGCAGCAAGTGAGCCTGCCTGCAAACATCCTGCCTGCTGGGAGCACTGGGCAGGGACAGCAGTGGGGTCCCTGCTGGAACCTGCAGGGTCGTCCTGGATGAGTCTTCATCAGTGCTCAACATAAATAGAAGGTTTTAAGATAGGTGCCATTACTCTGCTTCCCACTGACCATCTGCCTCTGGTCCTCAGTAACCCACTCCTTGTTTGTTTTATTTGAGTATAAATACTTAAAGGATTTGGAGGGGTCACTAAGCGGGTTGGGAACTTTCTGAATTACACGTAACTATCTTCTATAGATAGAGTAGAAAAATATTTCCACTTTCCTCCAGGGCATGTAAACGTGAAAACGGCACTGTGCTGATTGCCCTGAAGTACCCAGCTCCTCTGGGAAGCCTGGGACAGCTTAAACATCTGTCATCTCTATCTTCAGGAAAGTATCTCAACTTCTCTGGCAGCATGAAACCATTTGACCTGCAAGCTATGTTATACAGATGCTCTGGATTGTCCAGGTTCATCCCACCTACACATTAAATATCTCCATTTTCCCACAGGAGCCTCTGTAAATAAGCAGCATGAGATCTTATCAAAACTTACTTCAAATATTGTGTATTTCCCTGTTTTTCTTAATAAATAGTAGAGTTTCCCTAGGAAAGGTATAATATAAAGGCTTAGGTTTCTTCTGTCATATTGATCTGGCTCAAGACATCTTAATTCCAGGACTATTAACAGCAGTTAAAACCGTCAAACTCTTGAAAAGGCAACTCATTGAAAGTTATTGGAATTATTCATAGCAGTTGCAAAAAAAAGTTGCACAATCTGTCCTTTCTCCAGCAAGCCATCTAATAGCCATCAGACTACAGCACCAGAGTAAATAAAAATCATGTTCTAGAAGCACAGCCCACAAACATGAAGGGAGAGTCCCATGAGAAGTAGAGGAATCATCTCAGGGAAGACAGATCAGTTCAGTCCCTGAAAGGCAAAATGTAGTCAACATTTATTCAAAGATGACTTTGATCTTTTCAGCTGAAGTGTTGTGAAGCTTTAATTTTTTTCCTGAATATCAAAGTGTTTTCATTACAGCCTTGTTCCTTGAACATGGAGACTGAAAACTTCAGCTTACAAAGACCTGTGGGTACTAGAATTTCAAACCATACACTTGCACTTAAGTCAGTCCCTGGCAAATTCCAGGAGCTCTGAATGCTCAATTTATCCTCAGCCTTACTTATTTATTGTAGGTAGCTCTTCTCAGCAAGTGTACTACATATCCATACTGAAAATATAAAATTAAAGATGAATATTTATGAGGTGAATTAATCATCCAGAAGTTTTCCTAAGTAACCATAGGGAGGGGGGGAAAAGGAAAAAAAAAATTAAAAGCATGTTCAAAACTATGGCAGTAGCACTGCATGAAAAGCAGAGAGAGGCACAATTAGATGTGAGAAAACTGCTCTCAATGGAAAAGAGGAGCCAGCCTGCACTTCCTTCAGACTTAACCTGCTCACAAGCATCTGCCTCATCTTCACTGGCTGCTGCTGTCACCTTGGCAAAAAACAGAAGTCCTTGTCTCACTGGAAGAGATCTTGATGCAATCTTGAGTTCAGTTTTGTATCTGTAACTGGGCCTGTGTAACTTGCTTTATGTATTGCTAGAGGACGCATTCATGACCTTTCTTGAAGAGGAGTTGCAGGTGAATGTCAATTAGAAGACAGGAGGTATCTGGTAACCTAAAAAGGTGTGCTCAGCCATGCAAGGGTTTTGAATGACTTGTCAGAGAAAAAGCACAGACAGCCCTCAAAACTGAAATCCAGCAAGAAGGAGACTTTCTTCCTGTAGAAATGCAGGCCCACAGTACAGCAGGAAGATGGACCCTGTACAGAACCAACGTACTGAGGCAAATGCAGCACAAATTTATACAAAGTTCTGAACCAGAAATCCTTAGCTGCAGTCAGCTAGAATAACTCCATTGTTGAAAACAAGGTTTTCCATTGTTTCTTCCAGAAAACTCCTAAACCAAAACTGACTAACTTCAGACAGGGCAGTTCATAGTAAGGAAAAGCCAGTGTTGTGGTGCTGCCCAGCTCTAGCACCAGCACCAAGTCTCTTCTTCTGAAAGGCAGATAAATTGCACACAGCACCACCAGGATGGACCTTGCTCCATGAACAAAGTCATAGAATACCAAGGACTACTTATGGGCCTTGGAACCACAGCATATTAACAAGGGCCACTACAAATAATTGGATGCCAGCTGCAAATGAAGACTGAAGTATTTTTTCTAACTTGCTTCAACTCTGGGAAATCATGTATTGTAGCTGAGAAACACAGAATAGGAAATAAACAAAAAGCAGGAACAGAGATTAGTGAGAAACAAAAGTAGAGAATAATGAATCAGAAAAAAGCATAACACCTAAGTGTTATGCATAACATTTAATGCTGACCCGGTGAAGAATCAAATGAGAGCAGATAAAAAAATAGATCATAAATCAAATATGTACTAGCTAGGCAAAAAGCTCCTTCAAATTATAATGGAATTAGAGAAGAAAATAGGGGACAAAGTAAAGTTTTTAATGGAAAAATGTTTATGCAGATAAATGAATCCAACAGCCGGTTTCCATCAGTTCCACCCATCCCATCTCTCTGCCATGTTTCATCACGTTGTCCTGGGATCCAAATACTGACTTTCAGAGATCTGACATGGATGTAGTGCTGGACTGCAAGAATATGTTATAATCTAGTGACAGTTTTGAGACACATTATTCCTGCAAGTCACCGCTGGGAAATGGAAACCATGAGTTGGAAAAGTTGGAAACACACACACTGTGTCATCAGTAAGTTTCCAAGTAAAGGAACCCTTCTTTTAAATGCTTACTTCCCTAATTAATCTAAATCTCAGTCATAGGAAGACTGTTGCTTAGTGCCTCTTTGGCATCCTTGCTTGCAGTTTTCTTTGCGTCTCTAAGTAGGAAGCAGACTGTGCAGAGACAGAGATAATTTACCAAGTTCTCAAGGACAGAAAATTCTCCCAGATTAAATAACATTCACTCTCTGTCAGAAGCTGAGCTTCAAAATTGCCAAAGCATGAGGAGAATAAAGTGCTGCTTAGACCTTTCTGTGCATGACAGGATAAAACGCAAGACTTCTCTGCCTAAAGGAATCAAGATAATGAAATAATCTTTAATCCTTGTCCCTTCAAGGCACTCTCAACACCTGTTATCCTTGATACTGTCACAGGAAAGAAAAGTATGTGGATTCATCTCAAGGCTGGTAATTATTTCAGCTAATTGCTCATTTGGATGTGGGGCGATTACCAACACTTCTTCAGGTACAGCAGTAGCCACTTTTATTCTGGCTGATGCTTTGCAAAGCAGGAGAGTTGCAGTTTCCCCATCTCTTTTCTTACAGGAAGATGAATTCCCATGCTACTTAAAATTACTGCAGGGAAACAGCCTGGCCAACTGGTTAAACCCAAATCTTCAGCAATTCATTGTACAGTCAAACATCACTGAATTCACTCAACCTTATTACACACAGCAGCAGATCAGTGTTCTGTATCTTTCTAGAAGAGTGTGTTTATTTGGTAGTGCATTTCCAAACCACCCTTCAGCTCTATAAATAGGAACTAGATCTCTAACAAATGTGTTTAATTTGACTGTTTTTTCAGAATCAATGGTGGTTGCAAATCACAAACACTCGTGATGAACAGAAAGCAAACACAGTCTGGGATCAGGGATTTTGGTGCAGCTCTGCAAAGGCACAAAATGGGAGAAGTTCAGTTTTATAAGCACAAAGATGCCAGGACAGTGCCCTTTCTTTGTAACTTCAAAACTATTTTAGACAAAAATCCTTTCCAGGCCCTTCTTAGGCCTAAACCAAACCCCAAACCCGAGTTGTTTTCTAGGTTTGCTGTTGAGCTCAGACTGCTTCTCCTCTACTACTCCTTCAATAAGTACTTTACCTCCACCTGCCCAGACAAAAATCAAGCAAATGCTTCTCAGCCTTTGGCAGGTGTGGAGACTGCTCATTCCTCTCAGCTATTAATTTCTAATTCACAGCCGTTCAGGGCTGTGGAGATTCCAATACTACAGATATTCAAAACTGAGCTCGACACAGACATGAGCAACCCTATCCAGCTCTGAAATCATCCCTGCTTCCAAAGATTCCTCTCAACTTGAATTATGATGTGGTTTTTCGTATTTATTGGAGGAATTGGTATCACTGGAGGGGCACCTGTCCTTTTGCAAGGCAGGGGTATAAATAAGCCAGTCAGTTGAAGGTCACAAGTCTTTTTCCAGAGTGTGACTGCTGTGGGCAAGAGGGAGTGGGCAGGAATATCCAGGGCCTGGGCAGAGAAACCACTCACCAAGCAGCTGGGATGGGGTCAGAACACAGCTACCACTCAAAGGAAAGGCACCAGCAATACTGGTTCTGCTCAGCTTGAATTTCCATTCATGTGTCTGTACAAACAGCAGCACAGTCCTTCAGCACTGCTTTTCTCCACAGTAGGCCAAGCTTTTTAAAATTTATGTCTCAAAGAGAAATAAAGAAACTGCATATTCCTCATTTCTGAGAGAAATCTTAAGGATTCCTTCAATATAATAATCAAAATATTTTTTACTTAGAAACAGGAAAAAAATAGATTATTTTTATTTAGTTAGTTTTCTTTAGTTTTCTAAATGTTAAATTACATGAAAACACAGCACCATATAAGCCAATCATTTTAGTGCACAATATAGCACATTGCTTTGATTTTTCTTTTTACTACTCACCACTCAGAGACTGCTTCAGGTTCTTAAATAATTGGGAAGACAATTGTAGCCCCTCAGATTCCAGTGGTCATTAGCAGCTAAAGATCCTAAAGAGCTGCACTGCTCCAAGCAGCAGAGTGGTTTTATACTCTTAAAGAGGCAATTAATACCTCTGTATTGTTCTGTTCTCATCAGCTGGAGAATGGTCTGTGCTTTAGCAGAGGGCATTATTTATGGTCTAGTTTGCTACCGAGTGGGATTCTTTCCTGACCGATTGATGTCTTCTGACACGTCTGACACAGGAGAGACACAATATTGGAAAGAGAAAGGTAGCAAATAGTCCATCCTTTGAGAGTCACCAATCAGCAGCACAATCCCTCATCATTAGCTTCAGTGCCACGTTCTCTTCAGCATCTAGTTTTGCCTGGAAGATAAATGTACAAGAGTGGGATTTTTTTATACTATATTTAGGCAATTAATATTATATCACCACTTATGTCTCCTCAGGACATGATCTAAAAAATGAACTCTGCTCTCTCCATACTTCCAGCACACATTCTGACATCACAGGAATGTCTCTTTTTCTATTTATTGTCTACAGTATAGATTCACTGCCATTTGGTCCTCTGGCTGTTCTTCCCATAACACAGTTATCTGTTGTAATGGTCCTGATCTTCTAATTGTCCTTTGTCTGTTAGCTGGTCAAACTGGAGTGAACTGGGGCCACTGCCACCTGTATCTGACCCTTTTCCACAGGAAATTCTGTCCCACCAACTAGTGCCTGGAGTGTTCCTAGGGACCCTCAAACTCATCCCTTAATTATTATCCTTATTCTAGTCCACTTTCTCAATGCTCTGCTCCTGAAGAAAGGAAAGCCCTATTGAGGTGCACAAAGGAAAGCCCTATTCCTTCCTTCCTTGGCAGGAGACCTGCTGTCTCTTTTCTGATCCCACACATGCAGACACCACAGGCTCCCAGTTCTAGTGCCTTCCTTCCTGTTCCTTGCCTTCCATTTCTATTAGCCAGCTAGAAGGATTTTCTGGGATACAATCTCCCAGTAGAATGCCTGTATTTTCTATAGATCTCTCCTCAGAAATTGTCCCTTTCATCTTCTTCAGCTATCAAAGATTTGGTTGATATCCTCAAGATTCTTTAACCTGGTCTGTGTTTGGATATTGCCTTATTCCTGTGTGCTCCATGTGCTAATCAGACACACTCAGTAAGCCAGCCCAGGACCACAGGGACTGCAGGACTGCTCGATCCATCCAGGCACTCCTGGTTCCAGAGAAAGGGTTTGAACAGCAGATGTCCCACGTTCCTGCTCCCACAAGTTCCAAAATATGCTCACAGATACATTGTGATGGTGTTAATAGTTCAAAACAGTTTGTACCAACAATCACAGGAAGATGATTTAGCAGATATTTTCAAAATTTCATGGGGCTTATTTTACTTGAACTGTCACACTTGTGTAATTCAAGTTGCTCACTCAGGTATCTTTTTTCTTTTCATACAGCAATCTGGTCTTTCCGTCCCTGGATATCTCACTTTCCCTCACCATCTTTCACTTAAACCTTTTCTTCTATTCCTGACCATCATATAAGCAAAAATCTAGAACTACTGGATTAACAGTGATACAGTATATACTACTTTGCTGCCTTCTGTGGAAATATTAACTATGGAGACAAATCTAAGATCATAATTACATAGCAGCAACAGTAGAAGAGGCAGTGCTTGAACTGACTGCATTAATTAGACTTGACAGATAGTGTTATCTAATTTGCTAATATTTTGAAACCAAAGTTTTCTGTTAGCCACTGCCAAACTCATAATCCAGAGGAAAACTGCCCATTTAAAAACATCTGCATTACACCTTTGTAAATGAGAATACTGAAAACCTCATGCCCTGCAACTTATTAACGTGCAACCCTGGCATTACAGAGTGAAAATACTTGGGCAGCTTTAATGTGTCCTTTTCCAGTGTAATGACTTGGTGCTTAAAAATGAATGTTTTCCTACAACATGATCCCTCAGCTCCTAACAGAAGATTTCAGCTCATTTTAGAACACATGATGAAGCATCTTCCTTGCTATAATGTGACAATGGCACTACTGAGCACAACAATTTGAGCCTGAATGTGCCACTGCAAGACAGAAAAAAATCTGAAGAGGCAATTCCACCTAGAACTATACAGCAAATGCATAAGAAAGAGGAAGAAGAATGATTAAAGATGCATTAGCACAGTCTGACAAACAAGGCCCTTGACAAAAGAACCCTCGGTCCTCTGGTACAAGGGAAGCAGCAGAGATTATCTGAGTGAGACACAAAGAATCTGAGCGGGTCTGGGTCTAACAAAGCCTCACATTTTGAAATACTTGAGACAAAAATGTGTCTGCTCAGAAAAAGTAAATTCTAAGCAATTTGACTATAAAATATATCACTTCTGAAAAGCCTTTTAAGTCTAGAAAAAACCACTCTTTTCCTAATTAGCCGGCCCAAGTATTAAATTTGGCTTGTGGAATAACCAAAAATATGTTACACATGACCCAAATACTTTCATTTCAAATAAATTAACATACAACAAATGGGTTCAATGTCTCATGCCAGTTCATAACACACCACTTCTACTGCAACTTGTGTGTTTGGTCTCAACTCATGGTCAGGCAAAACCCAACCACAAACACCAGCGGTTCGTGAGATTTTGATTCAGCCCAGGTCAGACCCCTTATAATTAGTGTGCCCTCAGAGAGAAGCAGCTGCTTGGATCTTTTCTTGTGGTGTGGACTCATCTTGGCTTACAAAGTACCTTTAGAGAGACTGCCCCAAGGAAAATATAGGTAAAGCCATAACTATTTGACATTTTAAACCCCCTTTTTTATCTTAGTTCTCTCATACACTATTTTCAAAAAATAAACACCACATTGAATCTCCTCTGCTAAGCAGACTAAGTCATTTTCTGGTTTGCAAAACTGCAGGAGGACCCACATATGGCCTCATAAAATGACTGGTCCCTTAACCTCTGTCCGTGTGATGGAGCATTACAACCACCTGTACACACCAGTTCCTAACTTGTTTGGTAGCAGCCTTATTACTGTTTGACAGCCTTAATTTAAGTCTCTGGATTTCCAGGAAGGAATACATTACTGATTGCTGAACCAAGTTCTCCACAATCTCAAAATGAAATTGAGATTTATTAAGATTCAAATTGGGAAAGACACCTATTTGAAAAACATAATCTGATGAGTCTCTATAAAGATTTAAAACAATATTTTTTAAAAACCTCACATTTTACATCTGATTTGATGTTTGCCAATTGCCACATTAAGCTATCTCTTGCTTTTTCACAGTACACAGACCCTTCAGAACAGTAAAAAATACTTGTATACACAAGGATGGAATCATTCTATTTTAAACAGAATGCAGTATTCTTCCAGCTTTTCTAAATCTGAAGATCTTCTTGCCCCTTCAGTAAATCAGCATTGTGCACAAAGCTGCTCTGAGTGCCCCCCTCAGTACAGAGCAGCAGATCTGTGCAATTGCCAGCCCCAGTTATTAGTAAGTTCTGCATCGTTTACTTGTGTTTCTGACAGAATTAGCTTGCAAAGAGCGTGGGAGATTTCAGGAGTGATGAACCACCACAGCTCCCTTGGTTCTGCTGCAGTGGATGAATGCCCGGCACCCTGGCGTGTCTCACAGGGATGCATTACCAAACTGATCAGGATATTCCTGAGGGAACTCTTCATTAAATCCTAGCCATTTATAACACTAACTCATTACAAGAAATAATTACCATAGCAACCACTGCACACCATGCATTTGCTGGCACCAACAGTGCGTCTTCTGTAGGGAGGAAGAGGGAGGGAAATGAATCAAAACAAAAACTTCTACAGAGGTTTGGCATAGTCAGGAACAACTAGATTATGTTTCTCTGTATTTTATTTATCAAAAGACCATATCCTATGTTAAAGACACTGTTTCTAATAAGCAGCAAACATTTTAGAATTTAGAAATACAACATAATATGTCAACATTTCATGTCAACATTTCACACAGGGCTTTGGTACAATGCTGTACCAAATGTATATTTCAGCTGCAGCTGAAAATATGAGGAACCTGGGATTTTTTTGGTTTTCCTCTCTGTATCAGAACACCAATGTAATTCCCATTTAGATCCAGACATTCAAAAGACATTTAGCTGTGTTTCATCCCAGCTCCTCAGAGGACCCAAATACAGAAAACACAACACAATTTCCCATCCATAAAAATGGAAGTGGCACTGTCCTAACTGCTTTGTTGCAAACATACTGTAGACTGTGACATCCTTAGATTCTCAAAGCAGTGGAACCACACAACAGATGACAAAGACAGCAGAACCAGGGCCAAGGATATCTACAAAAGACAGACTGAGGGAGTTCAGATCTTCCTGAGCACAAAAAACAGAAGCAGAGATGCACTGGGGACAACTCAGTTCCCTTAAGCTACTAAAGCCAACATAATCAGAGAAGCCTTTATGCCTCACCAAGAGCTTTTTTCATTATCTCCCAAGGCCAAAATCTGTTTCCACTGGTCAGGATTTCTAAGACTGCAAGACCAGCTGTGCAAGGGCAAACTCTAATACCTTGTCTAAGACCTATCTTATTAGAGATATCTAATGTGTGCAAAGTGACCTAGACAACATTAGCTAACCAGTCATGGCTATCAAAGAGCAGGGAACAAGACCTGGGACTTGTGAAGCTGGTGTTTGTCATCTGCACAGAGGAGTGGAACTGCTCAGCTGGAGGTTGTCCAGCCAGCTGAAACACATTCTTACACTTTGCAATTGTGAGGCTTAGCAAAATAACTCTGGAGTTTCTGGCCTCTGAAGGCCTGGAAAATTGTGTTTCATTGGGAAGTTTTACAATACCAATTATAGATTCCAAAGAGAGATAAGGCAAAAGGTTCTGCCCTCTTCAGAGCTCCTCCCCTTTGTTAAGCCTTCCCTTCCCTTCTACAGGGAAAAAAAATCACCATTATTTTACTTTACAGGATTAAAAAAAGCAAGAAAGTGAAACCCTGGGGGCTGGGAGACTTGGACTTTAAAGGACTCTGTAATGAACTGTTTCATGGTAGTTAATCACTTTAATCGTGCTTCTTTTCCTCAATAAAACTTTCCCTGTCTGTACTCTCCAAGTGATCTCCAGTTCTTCTCTAATACAATGCCCAGAGGTTTAGAGTGTGATCCAGCTCTGGAACACTGGCCTGAGCAAAGGGCAAAAATCCCTTATTCTTCTGATTCTTTTCTGAATTCCAGAATTACCACCACATTTTACCTCCAGTGCCATGCAGAACATGCTTGTACAATCAGTTACAACAGGCTCTTATTGTATTGCTCTTCAGTCATTAGCTTTCCATTTTATATCTGGGTTTATACTTACATTTCACAAATGCATGATTTTCAAAAAACTTTGGATGAACACTGGATTTCTTTCATGACTAACTTTTTATTTAGGAAAAATAAGCTCAGGATAAAAAAATAGAAATAAGGATGTGAGACCCACTGCAATGGTTTGGGAAAATGGGAGAAAGAAAGGAGAAAATGTCTTACGAGTTTTGATCTTGTGTCTTCTTGTCAAAGGAGATGAGAGTTCCGGTAAACTGCTGTGTGCACCTGCACAAACCTGATCATCAGTGCTTTTCTGCAATGGGAATGAAGGATTCCTGTTGGTAGTGGAGGCTCATTGACCTCTTTTGGCACCTGCCTGACTCCCCTTCTGTTGGTTCATACACAGTATAAAGCACAAGCTTCTGGGCATTCCTCAGTATTAACAAATGATTAACACTGTGTCTGTTTAAATCAGTGGTTATCTTAATATCACTGGATATTTGATAGTATCTATTATTACCATCAAATAATATTTGCTATTTTCAAAATAGTTTCTTTTAAACTATGTCTGCCTTCAGTCCAATTTTGAATACAACTTTTAGTTTATTGTCCCAGTGGAATAAGTGCATCTCTTTGTCTACATTGAAAAGAAGCCATTTCTCTCCAAACACCGTCAAATTTCTGTTCACATTGAAATATACACTGAAACTTGGAGCAATGTCTTCGTCTCCGCAACCCCTTCCTCCCCCCACGTTTGCTTCTTGACAACTACTAACAATAAATGTAAAAGTAATCCTAGTTTTTATTTGAAGCTATCTCAGCTTTAAAAGAACCTTCAAAATATGATTGAGGCTGTGATTTAAACCCATAGGTAACCCCTGAAATCTGCTTTGAATAGCAACAAATGCCTAACAAGATCTTGAGCACTTGCAGCTAAGAAATCTAATCTCTGAACTCCTAAAGGTCAAGATTTACTGCCTGGTAACATGGCTCAAGTGTAAATGCTCTGTAATGCTACAGCAGGTGATTGCTTTGCTCTCTAGACAGTGTCAATTTTGCCCAAGTAGCAGCAGATGTGTCTAGCATTAAGCCAGAATGGTGTCAAGGGCCCTTCTTGAACAGAACTGCTTCTCAGAGAAACTGGTCCTAAAGCCCTAGTCTATTAAGACCATACCCAAAAGACAGACATTTAAAACTTAAAGAATGCTGGAGAATCAAAGTACTTTAGAGCTCTAATATTTCAGAGTCTGATATCCTGGGAGAAGAAATTCTCTTGTGATACAAGTGCACATCCTCAAATGTGCAAGCACACACATCCTCCACTGCACAAGCCTGCCAGGGCAGCTAAAGTAACTTATACCAGAAAAGTATTTGGCTCTGAATATTCTTCATTCCAAACTTCTTCCTCCTGAATTTCCTCAGTGAGGTGGTGCCATGGTGTCACAGTTAATGTCACAGTCCTCCCACATCCCCTGGCTCTGTTACCTAGGCATTTATGCCCAGTACCTATGGCAGCTATAAAATCCTAAAACTACCTTTTGAAATCATTCATCATTGCTCTGACCTCTCCAAGCTACAGAGACACAAAAATTCAAGATTTCATTACACTAAATACTACCTATTTTGTTATGATGCATTCTAAGTCCAAGAAAAAGAAGATAAGGAAAGCACATTCCATTTGCAAATAAAGACCTGTAATTGCTCTACAGAGGATCCAGTGTACTTTAGTTCTACTTATGCAAAAGAAGCAACACAAAATTATTCCAAAAGCAGCAGTGGAAGTTCCTCACACACCTTCCCATCTCATACTCCAACACTTGTAGCTACAGGCTGAAACCTTTCCCAGCAGGACTTTTATCCAGCTGTTGATAGCCCTTCCCACCTTGGTGCTGCTGGACATGGATACTTCAAAGGCCCCAGGAAACACAAAACAGGCCCACGATGTTTGTCATGTCTGCAGTCTCTAAAGAATATTTATAGAGAAGTTTGGGACAGCTTGAGGGCCAACTAAAACCAAGGACAACACTGCCCAAGAGTCTGAATTTGGTATCACTTGCATTTCAAAACAGGTCAGTGAAGACAAAGAGGGAATGCAGGTGTGATTCTCAGGAAGTTGCTGAGGACAAGTTTTTCTCCATGCCTCATTGTGGACAAATACTTCTGGAAGAGATGAATCTAAATACCTGTACTGGGGTTGGGTTGTACAACATGGAAAAAACTTGGCTGCTGAAATGGAACTTGAATAGGAATTTAAGTGAAATATTCTCTACTTGTTACAGAGAGATTAAGTTGCCCTGGATAATTTAAGATTTTCTGGTTTTCCTCCAAGAACATTTAGCAAAGGTTTTCATAGGATTTGGACATGATTAATAAATATTTTGACAACTGTGAAATTACACAATGTGTATTCCAACAAATTTAGCCTGTTCTCTGATTTCATCCAGTTGAGAATTCTTTGAACTTCACACAATAGTTTCTTGGACAGGTTTGCTTTGTGTTGCAATTCCTGTCTGGGATGCTTTATGCTGACTTGGCATACTCATACTTCACATCTGTAATTTATCTGTAGATATTTAAGATACCTAGTATGCTTTTTACATACCAGTTCTAATGAAAATCAGAATTACAGTGACTGAGGTCTTTACAGAAACATTGTCTCAGCAAGTCTGAAGCTTGATTTCAGGTTTCCCAAGAGTAGAAAAGAATCTCTCCCTCAAACTTTTCATGGAGGGCAGTAAGCAGCCTTTAGAAAAAGCTCTGACAGACTCTGTTTATGTGCACAAGTCATGCTGGGACAACTTTAAAAATCAATGCAAAATCCTGGTGCAATCAACACAGTTTAAAATTAATTACATTGCCTGAGTTTCTGGCTTTAAATCATACAAGTAATTTCACTAGTGCTACGAGAGTAGGCATTCCTGCCAGACCTCACTGGGATCTTACTCACCTATATCATTTGAAGTAATCCTTTTGAGGTCTTATTTATGGATGCATGGCAAGCACGATGCCATCCAGCCCCATGCTGGGCATGCTGTCATTAAGCACTGAATGGCAGCAAATGCAATTTAACTTCTCTGAACAGCATCATTTGGAATAGTCCCAGGAAAACCCAGCATAAAACTAATTTCTAGCTGCATCGGATATGTAAGTATTTACAGAGCTCTTTGTAAACATACTGCAATTAAAAACATTTAATACAGAACAAACCCACTTTACCATATGGCAAGTCATCTTCAGTTAAGGCAAGAGAGACTTAATGTCTGACAAAGAGGGCAAGGGAGACACACCATAAATTCCAAAGACTTGACAGAGAAGGGGCCCCCAAAATAGCTTATCTATGTTGGAATTATGACAATGGCATAGAAAAAGTAGCCTCAGGCCTCAGATCTTTGCCATGGGATACAAAGACACCTGTAAAAATCCCCGTGTAGGACTAACAAATCTTACATGAAAAATAATTGATTCGAACAGCAGGAAGTGTAAGGTGCAGCATTATCCCAGAATATCCCAACCTGTTAGTACTGTCAAGAACTGTATCAGGAGATTAATCTCCATCTACACAAGGCTCTCTCAAGTTAAAAATTCACATACAAAGATGGCATGAAGTGAAAAGGCTGACAGTGGAATGGAAGATACACCTCATTCCTGCAGCAAGGCTCTTAGAGTCCTCCTTCAGGATACATTTGGTACAAGATAATAAAAAGATAACTCAGAAGATTTAACCAAACTCTTGAAATTGCTCACAAACACAGATTTTTCCAAACAAAGTATAGATTTGATATTTTTAAAAGGCAGGAATTTGACATGGCAGCTGAAAGAAAATAAATATTCCTTTTCATTTTCTACCAAGTCTTGTGCTGGAGTCCCCAGTTGTGTGCAGTCACTGAGTGACTCTAGCATTTCAATGCAAGTCTCATAAGTTGAGAAGAGGTTTTCAGGGAGGAGATGGGACCTTTATCATTCCCTGGAAACTGCTAATGAACAGCAACACCTAAGATGATAGAAATCCTAGGCCTTTGATTGCCACAGTACAAAGTACCTTGGGGATCAGAGTAACCACAGCTCCAGCTCTTCCCCTGTGCCACAGAAAGCAAAGGTCTGCTGCTCAGGAAGGGATCACCAGCAGTACCAGGATTCAGTCATCTTCCAGAACTCCCTGCTGCAGGAGTTCAGAGGATGGCCTGGGTTAGACTCAGGCTGGAATGGCCAGTGCTTCGCAGAAAGTGCTGTAAAATACACAGAGAGAACAACAAGAACTGGAACACGCAGGGCCTAAGCCTACAGAGGGAAAAGCCACCTCACTTCGTCCCCTTGCTGGCCCACTCTTATGGAATTGGTGAATCTGCAGGGAAGCATATCTGAGCACACTCAGAGTGAGACCTGGCACAGCCAAGAACGCACCTCCAGAAGCCCAGCTTAGGACCTGCAATGATCCTGGTGATCAGAAGTACCTGTACAAAGTCCATTTTTTATGTAATTTTTACAGGATGGCAGAGTTATCAGATGGCTCAGAAACACCTGAATAGTCTTCAGTGGATTAAATGCTTTCATAACAGGTTGGAGTTGAGTGACATTTTTAAGCTCCTAAGTGAACCAATATGCAAAACTAATGAGATCATAAATTTTTCCTCCAGTTAATGTACTAGGTGGAGGATGGAGAGCAGAGGGAAGCAGGAAGATGAGAGACTGCCCAAACACATGAGGTTGATTAACCTAATTTAATCTGCAACAAAGAATAAGACCCACAGAAGGAGAGCCATTATTCAGTGGACTGTAGTTTCCCCACCCAAGGATACAGCCTTCAGCTGCTCTGCCTGTCCAGGGTGCAGACTAACCCAGTGCTTTTAAAGTTACAGCAAGAAACTGAAACACAGGGTTGTTGAACAAGAAAGCCACATCCCTTTTTCTTTTAAGATTCAGTAAAATAATGTGCTGCTGTCACAATCCAGTAACTGCAGTTTTCTGTGTATCATTTTTGTAAAGCAACAGGGACAGTCTGGCAATGGCTGTCATTGCAGGGGAGCCAGCTTAGACACATGTGCAACATCTAAATTGCTGCTCCTACAACTCTAGCCAACAAAATGCACAGTGTCACTGCAAAAGGCACCATAACTTTATACCTTGTCTCTGTTAGCAGATACCACACATCGACAGAGACAGACTGAAGAAACAGCAGCTAGGTACAGAAAACCACTCAGAGCAATGCTTCAGCTACTGTGTTAGTTACAGTAACCATATGCAAAAGAGCATGACACCATCACTGCCAAAATTATTGCTGTTTTTAGTCCTCACAACTCTCATTTGAGATGAATGGTTGGCATTCTCCAACCAAAGATACTGTTTTGATTGTATATACATACACAGACCAATTCTCCAAATTAAACCTATGCACATTAAATTGTTTATTATGAAAATGCTTTTTAAAAGAATAGTATTTTATCTTAGTAAAAAATTAGCTGCTTGCAAATTAAATGCTTCTTTTAAATTTCCAGTTCAGTGAGCCTAAACCTTGGGACATTTGTGAAAAGGCATCCACAAATCCTGTCTTTTCCTGGAGGCAGAAGTACCAAGCACTGCCACAAGACTCAGAACTGCCAGATGGGGAATGGGCTGGCATTGCACAAGGTGTGCTGCAGCTGCTGGGAGACAGGCACATGCAGGCACTTAATGATCTCTCTGCCTTGTAGTTTAGCTTGGAAACTCAGCAGCTCTTGGAAACCCTGAGTGTCCAAGCTGAGACTTGCTTTACTCGTTTAGGGGTTCTTCCCCTCTCACCAGTCATGGAGTAAAGTGAACTTTAAGCGTGATGCTGTTGTTGTTCATATGGTTCTTGGGGAAGATGATCAGGTTTTCCATTCACCAGGTCTTCGGGCATGTACAAGATAAACACAAGATGAGCAAATTCCATGTTTCTTTGAAAGTGTATCCTATTTCCCCAAATATTCCAGTATAGGCTCATGCTAATTACAGTGGAAACAGTCACATTTATCCACTGCAACGTCATCTCTCTGTGCTTCTTCCTTAGAAACAGTCAAGGTAACAAGTCACAAGGAATCTGGAATTCCCTGAACTGAACACTTAGACCTGTAAATCTGATTACAAGAATTGTTCTTCTGAATCCCTTTCAACAGATTTGTAACACTTCCCATATTTCTTTTATTTCCATACAAATTTCTTGTGTCCTTTTCCCAGCTCAGTACTGAAAGAACGCTACACACCATTCTGTTTAGCTGCTGCTTCTTTCCCTGTTTGTTAACACTCATTTGAGTTTCCCTACACAAGGTTTGTGTCTCAAATTCATAGCTGAGAGAAAGGAAAGCCCACTGCCTGGCAGGCAATCCCAGAGCACAGGAAACCAGATCAGTCCCAAATTCTTATGTGAATTCTGCTAAATGGGATACATCAAGGTTCATCTCTTTGCCTTGTGCTTACACCAGTGGCTATTAAGGACTGAAAGACCAGCCTCTTTCCATTATAGCCTTGGATTTAAATTACAGAAGTGTTATAACTCCCAGCATGCAACCACAACTGAAATGAGCTAGGCCTTAATTAAACAGAAGTTGAAGCTCATTGTTTAATTAAACAGCTGTAAGTGCCTAATCATTCAACTATTCCAAGCATACACTGCATATCATTTAATCCCCCCACCCACACAATGAAGGCACAGCTCTAAGACTTCACTACAATCAAACTATTTCAAATAAGCCAGCCTATGCTTTTGACACAAAAAAGAAAATTCCAATGAATGGATAAACATGTAAAAGAAGAGTGGATGTGAATTACTGAGAGAGCCATTTCCAGTACAGTGTGTGTGAAATGAGAATCTCTCTATGGTGCAGCACTCCCACACCTCTTGATTCTTCTGACTTACAGAGGCCACACTATGAACGGCTTTACAACACCATGAATGCCTTTCAAACACTCCTGCAACGTGTAGGATACTGCATAGAGCCTTGTCTGGGCAAGGAGGATGAATTTTCCTCAGAACACTTCCAGAAAGCCTGGGCTGTGTGCACACATCCAGGCAATGATCTACGAGAGGAACTGACCTACAGTGCTACAGACTCTGCCTTGTGTGTTCCAGGGGAGAGGCCTGACAGCAGAGGAGGCAAATACTTTTCTCTAAGATCCTTTTTTGTGTAGCAGTCATAAGATTGCCACTTTCTGGAGCAAAAGAGTCTATCTGAAAGGAGCTTGCTGCATGAAGGGAAAATCAAAATTGGTACATTGGGCAGTCAGCTTTTTACCCAAACCTAACTGATCCAATTGTTTATGAGGAGACCAGAAGAAAAGAGATTGACAGATTTCTCCAGATTCCTCAAGCTAGCTGGCAAAAACAGGATGGATTCCAGAATGAATTAAAAAACATGGTCAGGTGTTGACCTGATTTCTCTGAGCCTGAGAGAATTACAACCTGTCAGTGGCAGATCTGTTCCCAAGGGAAAGTCTCTTGAGAGGGTCTCTCACTCAAGGTCTAGCTCTGTAAACAATTTCACTTTCTCAGAACAGTTGTGTACAGCTGTACATAGTGTGTTTTTCTCTTATCCCACCAATGGGATATGATGTGGTGTTCCCTTTACCAATCAGGTTGAACCTGTAGCATAAGACCCTATAAAAGCTGAAGAGTTGAGAGAAGAAAGGCCTTTCCTAGCAACTTGTTCTGGTGTGTGCTGTGAATGAATCCACACTTCTACATCGTGTCCAACAGCAAAAGCCAGGGAGTCTGAATTATAATATTTATCAGTGAAAGGAGCCTAAGACATAGATAGAGAAGCTGTAGGTACATTCCATATTTGACAGCAGAGTCACCACAAAAGGACCCTCCTGACTTTGTGTCCAAGCATTTGTTTCCCTCCCTTGTGCCAGTGGCTGCTGTCCTCACAGGCTGCACTATGGCATGCACTGAGGGTGGTGGTATGACAAAGAATAGTCCCTTGTCTCCCTGAGCCAGTGATTTCAGTGTCAAACCTGTGGTGCCAGCTCATATCCCAGCGACAGAGCATTTCTCAGCTGGATCAGGTTTGGCTGAAAATAAGTCACTGGCCTAGACCAGTAAAGCACAGGGGAAGTGAAAAGATGAGGACAGTGTTAAGGGTTGGGTTGGTTTTGTAAAACAAATCCATGCAGACTTAAGAATGTACATCAGATTATTTTTATTGTTGTTATTTCAAATGGCAGCTAATTTTTAATGATGTAAAAGTGAGCAGTCAATTTCTGCAGTGTTGTTCAGAGGACAGAGGAGACAGCAGCCTCGCCATAGCAGGAATAAAAGGCAAGAACAGAAGAAAAAGAACTTCTCAGATGAGCTTTACCCAAAGGCTTCATAATGCAGAGCTGCCTGTGCCCAGCACTAGCACCTTGACCTGAAGACTCAGGTACTTGCAGCCAGGAAAACTCTGAGTTTTAATAATGAGATAAATATGTGAAGTGTTCACTGCTTCCTTACAGGGAAGGCAGGATCAGACCTTTCCAAGGGAACAGAAGTCACTTATTTATATTATCAAGCAAGTAATCCTTGCAGTATAAATGCAAGGATCTATCACACCTGGCAGGAGGGAGTCCTTTAGACTCCTATTGCCCAGATAAGCAGCCCAGGTTTTAGCCCTTACAAGAGCCTGAAAATTGTCTGAACTTTTACACATGCCCAGCTATGAAGTTGATTACTAAAAAAGCACAAGACACACTTGCAGCAATTACTTTTCTGAAACCACACATCAGGTGGGAAATAAAAATATGGAAACTGTTGCATGAGGGAGAATCAAAGACATTTGAAAACAAATTGCTCTAGCTCAGCTTTTCTGTTCCTCAGTGGTAACAGGGTCACACTTGCTGGCATGAATCTTTCCACAAGAGACAAAATAATTTTGGATAAGTTTCAAAGTGAATACTACAATGCAGTCATATAGGGTCTTTTTTTCACATATGTATTGCTTTTGTAGGGAAAAAATGTACCAGAAGAGAATTATTCCACAATGGTAAACTTGCAGTCTTTGTGTTGGGTTTTTTTGCAGACTGTAAAGTAAAAAGAAAAGCAGGAATTTAAACTTCATATCAGCCAGTGCTAACAAATGACCATGTGCTGCCATGTTGCAAAGTGGCAGGATTCCTGTTGTTAAACTTGATGAGCAGCAGCATCACCGAGGAACACGTAACAACCGGTGAACTTTCCACAAAGACACTTTGCTTCCCATAGATCTCCATACATAACCTTTACTGGTCTCAGTAGGATCATTACATCCATTAGACTGTGGACTCAGCACTGCTTTAGCTCTTAAGTTAATACAACTGAGACTTTTTTTTTACTTTCCTATTGGGAAGTAGCATGTGCAATTTTAGTGATTTCTTAGATCATTCTATAAGTAAATCAAATATTCTTTCAAGCCTAGTTATCAAAATTGTGTCCTTTGATACTACATCCTCCATCAAACTGCAGTAATCCAGATCAACACATTTTAAACCTCCACTATCTCTCCTAATATCATTCTAGCAGATAGAGTAATTAAATTTGTACATTTTTTTTAAGTCCTACTCAATAAATCTGAATAAATTAACAACGCATTACTAAGGCTGCTACATTAAATTTGCATAGTGCATTTAATGAATATGCAACTGCAAGTGAAAAGGTCTGCTACTGTGAACCTTCCACATTAGCATAACTACTTCCAGCATGTTTCTTAAATAATGCACTCATTTGCACATCACTGACTTGGCTAATTCTGACTTCAGTCAGGGTAGCCTTGTAATTAAGACTCTTGCTTTAATTTTTAATGAAGTTTATGTTACATCAATCCTGACAGTAATGAGGGGACATGGAAACAAAAAGGCTGCTAATAATTAAATTCACAAACCAGTTTGAGGGATAATAATTCCTGAGGAGAAATTACATGACTAATTATTAATTAAATATTCATACTATTGCAGGGCCATCTTCCTTAACTGCTCCTTCTTGTTGGTAATAATGCTGAGATGTGGATGCCTCCTGCAACCGTTCTGATTTTAAGGTCTTTGGTTAATTTTAGTGCACCATTAATCAATATGACACAAAAAATAAAATTGCTTTAATTGGTATCACTTTATTGTTTCTAAATATTACTACAGTTGGTTTAGTTGTGTAGAATTAATCTAGTTAGTCGGTACCCATTTTATAGCAACATAAATCCAGTTTATATCCATAAACTTCTAATGGCAGGACAACTTGACCTTTTTTTGTAACATTACTGTTTACAGATAATTACACCAACTCTTTAAAAGGTTGTTTAATAGCTTTGCATTCATCATAGTAAAATGAAAAACATGCATATTATTTAACTCCAGACTGTTCTAAGAAGGTCTCAAAGACCCTAATTTACCCCTGCTGAAAAGTAAGCAATATTAATTTGTGTATTTTTAAGAAATCTATGAGAGCTTTTCCTCAAATGCATACAAACAGATCAAAAGTGTTTGTGTATGGACCTGTATTCATCTTTCACACATTTTAGATGACACATATAACAGAGTAACAGCTCTTCAATGACATCTTTCACAGAAAGAAAGATGTCAGTGTGTGGCTTTTGTATCACACAGGTCTTGAACTGATAGTTTTCCAATCTCATATGCAGATACCATAAATTCACGTAAGAATTAGAATGATTAATCCTAATTTATGTGAACATTTCTATCAGCCAGGATTCTGCTTATTGAAAGTGTCATAATAAACCCTTAGGATTGCATGTTTACTAAAAGAAGTCCAGTTTGTAGGAAAGTTTAGCAGAAGAAAAGAAATTCCTTAAATGAAGCATATTAGTCATCAAACTCAGACTATGAATTTGTTTAAAAGTGTATGTTAGTGCTTTAAAGAGAGAGTATTTTGCATCGCATAAAATTGATTCTCAAATTATTAAAAAGACATGTCCTTTTATCCTGAAGGGGCATTTGGAAATTCTGAACCAGGGCAAACATATCATTTTTCTAATAATTCAAACCAGTTGATTCATCAAAGTGAAAGAAGTCCATCACCATACATGGGGCAATGATTCCCTTTAGCAAGCACGTGTCACATTACTACAATCTGACAGGTTTGTAGGGCATTATTACTAGCTCTGATTTGTACCAATCTATCCCTTTTACTAAATCTTAAAAATCTTTTTGACTTTTCTTTCTTCCTCTACTCTCTTAAACTAACACCTGAAGGCAATTTAAATATACCACTCCATAATGAAATAGCACTTTCATTCTCTCTAGAATTAAGATGTCATTATCAACCATCTGTTCCTGGTCCTGCTCTCTATTTCTTCCATCAAAGAAATAATTCCAGGCATGAAACACCTCATAGGAGCAACAAACACCTGGAACTGCTGGAGTGCTGCAATATGAGGGTGGGCCCGGCTTGCAGGGGAAATAGCAATTGAAGAAACTTTTCCAGGTAATTTGGTGTCACTTTATGCAGCAGGTGAGGAGAATTCCTACTGGGTCATTCTCCCCATTCTTTGTCTCTACCAGCAGCACCATTTCATTGCTGCCTGTGCTCCTGAGAGTGCAACATCTGGTACACGGGACAAAAGGCATCTGAAGAGACCCTCAGGTCAAAGCCCCGGTGTGAGGACCAAAGATACAGGGCTCATACTGAGATATCTCAGTGGAATTCTGAGGATTCTGAACTAGGGTTTGATGGTAGCAGTCAGCAAAGCACAACTGAACATCACCAGCAGTTTTACACACACAAGCTGTGTGTAAAATTTGACATGGTTTGCTTTCACAAATCTAACATCCTTCTGCAACAGGATAGCCACCCTGCAGTAGGGAGAATCAAAAAGGAAAGGCAAACTTCATGGGTTGAGATAAGAATGGTTTACTAACTAAAACATAATAGAATATAAAAATCATAACAAAAAGGAGGGCTAGACAGAAATAAAGCCCAAGAGAAGAGCTGATATACTATATATAGAAAAGTTGCTCATCACGCACTGTCTGACGCCCAGCCTGTCTCTGAGCAGCAATCTGCACTCCCCAGTCAATTCTCCCCAGTTTGTGTGACATTCCACACATTGGGGCATCCCTTTGGCCAGTTCAGGTCAGCTCTCCCAGCTGTGCCCCCCACCCAACATCTTGTGTACCTGCTCACTGGCAGAGCATGAGGAACTGGAAAGTCTTTGATTTAGCGTAGACATTCTCAGCAACACATAAAACAGTGTGTTATCAACATTACTCTTGTACTGAATCCAAAGTGCAGCACTGGACCAGCTACTAACAAGAAAATTCACTCTCTCTGAGCCAAAACCAGGACAAGAGTGAACTCTAAACCAGGCAGAAAATCACCCTCAAGAGCAATTCCTGCTGTTCTGGTGTCAAACTCCACTGCTGGGTTGGGCTCTCTATGCTTCCCTCCTGCATTAGTACCAATCCGTACTTTCATTACTGACTTGGATGACAAGAGAGCATTCCTGTAAATCTACTGCAAGGAGGGAAGGATTGTGAATGTTCTCAAGAAATAGAATTCAAAGTAATCTTACCAGATAAAAAACCATGTAGACTAAATGGAAATAAGCCCAGAGGAAGACAACCAGATATAACATAACATTAGAGCAAGCAAGTCCCATTGGGGAAAACAAACACCTGGGCTTCTGGTTGTCCCATAGAAGAGGTTTCTCACAGGAGAGAGCTAAAAGCTGCTACTAAGGAAATTATTTTTCCCTACATCCATGATGATGGCAATAAGAAAAACTAGTCATGTACTTCAGCAGGAAAATTAAATATTAGCATTAGCACTGGAAAATACTGCGCATGTTAATTATCTAAGTTTAAAAGCAGTGTAGACAAAAATCAGTCAGGAATGACTTCTGTAGGGCTGATGCAGACTTAAGAGAGAAGACAAGCTACATGCCTTCTTTGGGTATCCCAGTCCCGATTCTAGAATGAGTTCAGTTTTATGCAAAAGCTGTGGTTGTGTATGTGCCTGTGCACTACAACTAAAAACCCTTCAATATATCTAAATAACTACTAACAGAAACTTGAGGTCAGTTTTGGGGATTCAGAGGAGTTACAGTGTTTAAATGAGGCCTTCAGCTCCCTAGGAAGATAAAAGGATAGGTACTGAATAGAAGAATGTTGATGATTCCCATTAGGCATGGAAGTGAAAGGGATGAAAAATGAGTTGCAATCAAAGGAAGGGACTGAGGAAGGGCTAGGAAGTAAAAGCTTCCTTGTGAACAGGACACAGAGAGCCAAGGACTTCTTGGTGTCTCTGTTCCTTCTCTCTTCTTTTTGTGCTGTTCACCCCAGAAGGTGAACTGCTTGGGGTGAAGACAAGGTAAAATTCCCATCTTGCACCTCAGTGTCTCAGAGCATCCCTGGGAAAGCATTACTGCACACGAGGCACCTGGAAATCCAGAGCTGATCTGTGCACCACAGCTCAAGTCCCAAGCCTGAGTCTGGCCTCTTTGCTGAGTTTCCCTGCAAAAAAGTGACTGAGCTGATTTTGTGGAGACTCACCAGCACTTCCCTCTTCTACTCAAAATATGTTTGTTTTCAAATATTCTTGGGAAATTTTTGAAACAGGTTTGGCTTAAAGTGTAAAAAAAAGGTTTCAGCTTTTGGAGACTCTGATCTCCAGCTAATTCTATTTACATGAAAGGAAGTATTTTAAAATAAGAAGATGCAAATATTAAATTTTGACAAGGTTTGTTTTGTTTGGTTTTGTGCCATTTATTTTTTTTTGTTTGTTTTTAATTAGAGCTCTCTTCTCCCAAGCATTCCTCCATGAAAAAGAGCACAAATTTTGGAAGAAAACACTTCCACAAAAATACCTTCCAAGGCACCAAACGTTTACTAGAAGAATTTAACTATCCTGTACCAAGATTAGTAATACTTTATTTTTCACAAAAACTACTGTAACTAAAATCTATTATTAATTTAGTAATTACTTAGCTCTTAGATGTGGAGCCATGATGAGTTGTCCCATGATGAGTGTGAGAAGATACTGGCCTGAGCCTATGTGAAAGCAACAACAAGAATCAAGACAGCAGATAGGATCCTCTGAAAACTATTTGGAAAGTGAATAATTATTTTATTATATTGCTTTTAAACAAAAAATCAGTAAGAATGATAGGCTGAAAATATTTAAGTAGCAGGATGATTTTAAAATGTAAAGACAGCCTCTAACCCACTGGTTTTAGGCGCAAATCTGCATAGCTTTCAGAAAAAGTGGAAAATACAGAATCCTACTAGCACTGAGGAGTATAAGTGGAGTGTTAACAGTATGAACTTCAGAGTGGCAGAGTAGGATAATCACGTCATTGTAAATCAGATGAAAGAAATGGTACATAGTACAGAAAATCAGTATCCATACAATGCCACCTCAGCAATCAGGCTCACCACCCTCCCATGAAATAATCCCGTGTAAAAGAAGTTTTTAATATGTTCATTTTTCAGCAGCCACCATGCCAGATAAGCTGACATATTAACATCCACTCCTGCAGGATGTCAATATTTCCCAGAGGAAAGTGGCCTCAGCCACCTTCCAAGCTATCAACAGCTACAGCATTCTGACCAATGTGGGAGCAAGGGCTCCAGGTCAGGAGTGCCTGGCACAAGAAATCAGTTTGAATCTGAGTGTCCCCTAACCCACTTCCCTTCTAAAATTCTACAAATTCTCAGTTTTGGTAGTACCATAAAAAGTAGAAGAGGATGTGCTTCTACTTTTCAACCATGCTTGAAATTTTGTGCACAGCTCTTTTAGGAATATACAGACTCAAATTTATCATATGGACAAAATAGTCTGAAGAAGTGAGACAGCAGTTCTGCACATAGAATTCAATATGATTTCATAGGGACCCATCCATTCCGAATGTGATGTATACTGCACTGCCTAAATATTGCTTCATTACCCTTCAAATTACACCTGCAAAACCTACAGCCCACCAGACTGAGCATGCTACCCAGTGGTTTAGTGTTTGTTGACAGACAGGTGATTTTGGAGATACTTGGGCCATATCAACACACACTGATTAGTCAATGTCTAATCTGCAGGAAGGATATGCAATTTACCTACTAGAAACAAAGAGCTTAGGCAAAAATCACCGTGCTGGTTTTCCTGCACTGTTCAGCAAAAGCTGAGTGTGTTCAATAGAGGTACAGAGACTTTAATATAGATTTGAAGTTAGCACTGTTCTACTTTTAGGCAGGAGTCAAGTGGGAGAATATTTCTACGGTGAGTTGGGCAGCAGCACTGCCAGGCCTTTCCTCCATCACACTTCCAGCATAAACAAGAGGCAGAGCAAAGGGGTTCTAACCATGCCAGACAGCACCAGCCATATCCCCAAAAACCAGCTGGACTGGTTTTGTCTGGAATAGAGTTAATTTTCCTCACAGCAGCTGTGCAGTGCTGTGCTTTGGATTTGTCACCAAAGAGTGCTGATATCACACAGATGTTTTAGCTACTGCTGAGCAGAGCCTACACATTGTCCAGGCTTTCTCCATTTCTCACTCTGCCCCAGCAGTGAGGAGGCTGAGGGTGGGCAAGAGGCTGGGAGGGGACACAGCCAGGACAGCTGAGGTGACTGAAGGGATGTTCCTTACTGTACATCACACTCAGCTGCAAAACTGGGGCAAAGAAAGAGGCAGGGTGACTTCCAGACTGATGGCACCTGTGTTCCCAAGTAACAGCTACATGTGAGGGCACCCTGCTTCCCTGGAAACAACTAAACACGTGCCTGCTGACAGAAGTAGTGAATGGATTCTTTACTTCCTGTTGCTTGCTTGGGCAGCTTTTGCTTGACCTATTAAATTGTCTTTACCTCAACCCACAAATTCCCTCGCTTTTGTCTTCCAATTGACTCCCCCACCCTACTGGGGGTGCAGTGGCTGTGGGTGCCAGGCTGCCTGCTGGGGCTAAGCCGTGACACCAGTCAGCACAAATCTGTATTTTGGCCATGCACAAAGCTGCCTTCAGCCTGCTGGTGACCCTAGCTGTGCAGCACAGCTGGCTGGTCAAGTTTTTCAGTCTACATTTACAAGAACTACAGTCCACCCCTCCATGCAAAACTGCCAAGACTTTTAACCCCCAATATACCAATTTCAGATGCCACTGCCCAGTCCTCCCACCTGCTGACATAAAATCCCAATCTTGCAGCAATTTACTGTCTTACCCTACAGAACAGTCTGGAAAGTGTCCCAAACAGTGTGTCCCAAACAGCTCTTCTGTCAGAATTTGGGTCCTCAGCAAGAATAAAATATATCTCCAATGGTCTCTTTGCTCACTGCAGACTCTGACACTGTCTGGTAATGATAATTACGTTTCTACTATATATGACTAATTCCACAGTACTTTATTGTTCAGATCCGAGTTAAAACACCTAATGACAACAGATGCAGATTTACTCACACAGTGTCTTCCTATTGTTTAAGATCCACAATTTCAGTGAGCATTCCTAACATTGAATTTATTTCTCAAAACTGGAACAAAAAAATGATCCCAGGATCAAGTGCAATGAGAGCTCTAAATCCACACAAGGAACTCATGGTTTCCAAGGGGACCTGCATTAGCAGAGAAACCTGTTTGTAGCCTGCAAGATGCAGATACTATTTTATAAATATAGTTTGAGTTTTACTTTTTGAATCAGCAAAGCAGAATTTTCATCATACTTTCTATGAACTCAATTTGAGTTTTGTTTTTTATAATTACAGCTACAACACAATGATGGGAATTTCTTCTACCCTTCAACATCATGAACTAGTCAGATGAGAACTTTGTATTGCATAATACATGATGCCCTGCCTTACACACGATATGCTTTAAAAAATCTTAGACTAATTGTGAAAGACTACTGTTACAAAATATTCTCATCACTGGCGTGTTTAATTGAGCTCCTGAGAGGCAGTATCAGTAAGACTTAGGGATAAATAACTGGTAGTCCCATTGGTCTCACCAAGAATCCATTGATGTTTCATAAATCCTAGTCAGTACAAATCTAATTGAGTTACCATGCTGAATTAGCTTACATCTAAATGGCATTCATGTCTACAAATGGAATAATTAGAGGCTAGAAAATGGGATATATGAAGTGCTATCCCAAGTGACAACAGCGAGACATTTGTATTCATTCAATCAACTGCTTTAAAAAAGCAGATGCAATACTTGATTTGGGGTTGATGACGAGACAGTGTTATTGAGTCTAGCAATGATATTAGACAGAGAATGTTAACTGCTTCTTCATATCCATCTATTTATATTTATTCTAAGAGATTCTTCACTTTGATTCTTTCAGATTTTGCTTTAGGATACAAAGTCATTACATGACTACCATGACTACAGACTCCCTATTTTATATCTAGGGTAATGAAATCAGCTACACTCATTAGTGCTCTTCTTTCCACTACTAGAATTCTGAGATGAATAGAAAATAAATCAATAAATAACAGAGCTTCAAACAGAACTTTCAAAGCTACTAATATTTTTAGCCTCCATAAAGGAAGTGAAGGAGTCTTTTTAGACAGAATAAAGCAAATAGGACTGTTAATTTTGTCACCTTGCTTAGCCACTTTGTTCTGTGCACTAAATTAAATAAGAGACTGTTACACTCCCACTGGAGCCTGATGTCACCCTGCCAGTGATAGCCTGCATTACACACTGACATTTATCAGATGCCACTAGTTGGCTAGTTCAGGCTTAGTTAAATACCATCTAGTTTTTCCAGGACAAATATAAAACATGGCTATCTCAAACTATATATAAAAGCTATTAAATTAGGATGAATCTTTGCAATGCTGGATAACAGATTCCTTTAATTCAGAAAGTAGTCTAATTTGCATGCATATTTTATTTATTACACCAATTAAGTTTTGCAAATAGTTTGCGATGAGGTCCCTATGACCTAATAATTCACAATTACTCCTGGGATATCCTGCCCACTTTAGCATGTTTTGAATAATATTGCTATCTCCTTGAGAAAAAGAATGCATTTTTTATGATGGATTTATTAAGAGTGCACACACCTCTTTCTTAACCAATTTCACTCTAGACAGGGTTACTGGAGCTACTTCATAGACCTTTTGTCGTGTTAGTTAATGAATGCTTTCCTTCAGCTTCCTCTCTTTTCACATACTTGTCTCCTAAGCTCTTGTGGAAATCCCACATATATACTACCTAGATGAGCACTCCAGGTGGTGACACAATATAAATGAATAATAACCATTTGAAGCTGCCAGAAAGATTCTATTTTTGCTCTAGCATTAAATAATGGAGAATAGTTGAAACTGGACATTGGGGCAAACTTACTGCAGTCTAACCTCCCCAAGACTAGCAACCTTGCTTCAGATTGATACTGTGGAATTTAACTTCTAAAAAACTGCATCAGAAAATAAAAAGTTGATAGTTACTTGAATCTATTCAAATAATGAAAAGTTACATTGACACAAACTACTGTTTAGATTGCTTTGCTTTAGAGAGCATTATAAGGAATTTTAAATGAGCTCAGAGTATGAAAGTGCTTTATTTTAGTACAGTGTTCAATCAAGCATTGGCATTTCCTTGTACTTCACACGTATGGTTTCTTCCCTTAAATCATTCATCTACTAAACTGCATTTATATATTTTCATTCCATTACAAATCTCCTCTAAGAAAGAAAATTTATAGCTTGCAAAGGCAGTTATGGAAGATTATATATATATGTGCTAAAAAATAAAAGAAAAAATATCAGGCTTATTTTTCATGTGACTTTCACATACAAACTTGAATATCTGACTGTTTTTGGAGAAAGTGATTTCTATGGGATTAGAAATCTGCTCAAGAAGTGAGTACCCTGCAACAGAACATAATTTTCTTTTTAAACCATCTATACATAATGATATGGATCATCTTGGTATTCCTACATCTTTTTTTAGAAAGCTTACTTGGACACACTCAGATAAAACCCTAAAACCAATATGGCATAGTGAAAAGCCCACCTTCCTGAGTCCTTTCAGTACTTTTGCTACCGGGTGCTTTCCAGCATTGCTAAGAGCCCAGGGGAGAAGGAGAAGCCCCTGTGGCCAGCAGCAGAAGGCTGGAGCTGCCCAGGAGGTGCTTGGCTGAGGGAGCCTCCCTTGATATTCCCTTTCCTTTGCTTTGATGACTCTGCTGTCACACTCTGCCCAAGTACAACACTGGACACATGCTGTTCTTTTCTCGTGCTGAGAGCTCCTAAATATTTGTGAGCACATCTCAGCTACAGTCTTCAGAGGGGGTCAGAGCTCACAAACCTCACCCCTTTCGCGGCAGGTCTCGGTTCTGTCCCTGAGCGGTTCACATCCCGTCACTTCTCTCTCCTTCCACTCAGCTGTCCAACAGTGCCGAGCACTGCACTCCCTGCAGAGCCAGGCTCTGCCTTCACATGGGGAAACCTCCTCTGTGCACACAGGGCAACATCTGCAGCTCTCACATTCCAGATCTGCTCAAAAATAGCCAAAATCCTTCCCACTGCTGCCTTCCACCTCTACTGGCTCATGCTGAGCCTTTGCAATGACCCACCAAGTTCCTGTCCCATCCCATGGCTGATCCTCACCTTTTCCTCAGCCATTCCCATCAGTAATCTCAGTTCACATTACTTGTCCAGCAAAATGGCTTCATTGGCACCTGCTATCTTTTCTAACACCTTTAGATTTAGATACTTTTCCTTATGTCTGAAGTTCCCCTTGATAAAATGCAGCTGGTAATGTCAGCAGTAAAATGAACAATTCCCAGTTAAGCAACTACAGGGGGAAATGGTCATACTTTTAATTAATTATTTTGTTTTAGTTAGTTAATTTCCTTATCCTTGGCAGAGAGTTTCTGAAGGGAATGCTGCAAAAGGCCTACATATGGCTTTGCTTAGAGTGGGACAACAAAATGTGCTTAGAGAACAACAAAATGAAGGAGTGAGATCTGCATTTTGGTCTACAGAAATTTGTTTTTAACCAAGTGGGACCTGTGTTCATGTGCATGAGAAAATAATCCAAACCTGCAAAAACATACAGAATAAAAGCCTCTTATGCAGCATAACTCTCAAGTGTCTGGATTCACTGGAGAAATGAGGACTGAAACTGAACCCCTCCCTGGATGAGGGATGCAAGGATCCTACAAAACAAGCTTAAAACAAAGCATGTTTACAATAGTCATAAGCATAATAGGCAATAACCACAAACTACATAATACTCCAGCTCTTTCAGGTCTTTCTATTTTAATTCTGTGCAATTTCATTAACCCCCTTGCAAGGAGATGTGCTTGAAAGAACTGTATAATATAGGTCATTTTTAGTAGACATTTATATTCTGTTGTTAATTGGCAAAGCAAGGAGGAATGAAATAGCCTGGGAAGTATCCTACAGGGAATAGCTTGCATTGGCAAACAAAATGAGCGAGTAATCTCACAGATCAATTTCATTTTCTAAAATCCTTCTACAGCATCACACTTCCAAGTATGAGCGTGAAATGCAACAAATTAGGATTAGTACAAACCATTTTGTGCTGTGCCAACAGTTAAAGCCATGAGCAGGGCAAGAGAAGCAAACCCCCATTTCTTCTGTGAACCAAGCCAACAGCTGGAGATGGCAACCACAAAGTAAGACATCAACCCCAAAATTGCTGTGGCAAGCACGTGAATCCAGAAGAGAACACATGGTTTTGTGGTGATGGAGGGAGACTTGGACTACATTTCCCATCATGCACAGTGTAGGAATATGATTGACAGTTTTAGTAACTTCATTTTCATAAAAACAGACTTGTGACTCAGCCCCGAGAAAAAAATACTGTGTGAAATTACTTGGTGTTATTTAAAAGGACACAGACTAAATGATTATTTATCAGTATACAAAATACTGAGTGAAATTTCCACACAGGAGGAGCAGCCTGAATAGTATTAACAGTGCTTTAAACTGTAATGAATTCCCAGTCTAATTCACTATGAGGTTTCAATTTATACCACATTTAGAGTACTCCAGGTTCAAGTAATCACTGCAGTAATTAGCTTACTTCCAGTCCTCCAAAATAAACCCACTAATTTTTGCAATCAGCCTTCATTTGGTTAATCACCAGTTTAATTGATTTAATTAGTTTGATCTGCAAAATTAGTCAAGTGTAAATACTGTTTTGTAAACAGAGTTTAGCTCCAAGCTGTAATATGGGGAATTCTAATTCAAAGCTAGAGTTAATAATAAAAACCAACACACACGATTTTTGTTGCAGTATCCAGCAGTTTTAAGTCTGCAAGACACAAATTTACACTTTTAATAGATAATGTGATTTTATATTAGTGATAATGCTGAGGACATTGTCCCTCAGAATTTTATTCCTAATGATTTTTACACTCCAGCCATTGACACTAGAATAGTGTTCTTACTTTCTCTAGGTTAAAAGAGAAAATTTTCCTTTTTTACTTTGTTTTTGGTTTCAAAAGGTGGTAAAAGGCATTTATTAACAAGCTATTAATTGGCTTATTAATAAGCTAAACCAAAGGAATATTTATATAAGGAGAGCTGCAGTTACTCCTAAACAAACATTATTTCCAAACATTTAAGAAGGCACAAGAGTAAAAGAAGCAAGCCAAGCTGCCAACATACCAGGCAGAGGTAAAAATAATGCCCTGAAACTAGAAGCTCAACAAAATTTGAAATGGCTCAGATTCAAGGATTTGGCATTTGAGCACAGCTGCAACACTGTACTGACCATCCTACAAGTACAGTTGCCCTCTGAAAATTGCAGTGTATTTCCTGACAGATACCCAAATTCAGCATGTCCACAGGAAACTCTTTAGCGACACCCCAGAGGATGCAGAGCATTTGCTCAAGCCAAGGTAAAATGCTCAGGACAGGCAGGCTGGCAGGTCCCTGGGAGGTGACAAACACTGTCACGGTGTGTCCCTGTCACACACAGCCCAGCCTTCCCCCCGGCCATGCAGAGAAAGGAGGGACTGGGATTTACCAGCTGTGACTAGCAAAGATTTCTTCCCAAGGAATACAAGCTCAGAGTAGAACAAATCCAGAATGCAGGTGAGGGATCTGTTCTCAGCTCTGCTGGGCTGCCACTGACATCACTGTCAGGTCATTTAGATTTCCTGAATCTCAGTTCAAACAGTAAATGTAAACAGTGTTCATTCCTAACTGAGAAAGAGATTGCATCAATGAATTTCCAAAAAGGGGAAAACAAAAACTCCTTCTATTGAAAAACCAGACTCTATGGACAAAACATCAGAAAGTTCTCAGAGTATTTTTCACTGTTAAAAAGTATTTCTATTTCAGTTTGTTTTAAATTAGTTCTCCATTCTATTTGAGTTTATTTAAAGATTTTCTTCTTTTTATTTTGTACTAAGCTTTACTACATCTCTCATTTCTATCTTGTGCCTAAACATAAAAGTATGTATACAAACTTTTCCTCACATTTCCCCCACACCCTTTTCCCAGCTGAAACATTTCAAAATATTTTGAAATTGAAGAAATTTAACCACTATCCTCAAACACTTCAAGATTTTTTTCACTGTCTGTTAAATTATCTCCTGACAGCAGTCCATTTTCCTAAGTGCACACATTACACTTTCAAAGAGGAAAAAAAAAGAAGGAAGAAGGAAAAAAAATCTGAAAAAAACCCAACTACCATTTTTTTTCAGTTCTCTTCACTGAAATGGAACACACCTGACAAAAAATATATATAAAGAAAAAAACTCAACAGTGAGAACAAGTTTCTGTTCATTGTGATTTGAATTTCTCTCAAAATCCTTGCAACTTCACATCAAATATTTTCTTTGAAGTATTTAATTTTCTGTTTCTTTCATTAGCCACTTGGGGGAAAAAAAACCCCAGCAACAACAAATACAAGAGCATCTCATTGGAGCCCCTCAAACTTTAGAAAAGCATTCATCCAGTTCTGGACAGAAGCAGAAACCAGCCAAGACAGCTGCAGGGATTGCACCCAGGCCTGTGCCTGACTTCATTCCACCCTCTGCATTACTGCTCAGCCCACATTCCACCATGGAAAGACACTGAAAACCCACAGGGTCTAAACCAAGAAACCAACTGGGAATTCTGTTTTTACATCTGGTGTGGTTACCATTGAGGAGATTCACATAAACCAAGTCCCAGATGTTTTTAGCCTCATTATTTTCATTGATCTTTTATTTATCAGTTCAATTATCAATCAAATTGACTGAATTTCATCAACCACTCTGCAGAACATGTATTTATACACATGATCAAAAGCAGAGCCATGGTACAAAGCCTGAAGAGGTTCCCAATACTCTTCAATGATGGTTCTCTTCATGGAAGAACAACCCTGCCCCAGCCCCATCTCCTGAGCAAACACAGCCAGTGTAAGTCCCTCAGTCTCTCTGCAGGACTTTTATGTGAATAAGTAACATTTGCTGCATGAAAACAAAGCCTCTAATCACCAAGCCCTTGAAGAACAGCACCCTGTGGGATAGATTACAATATTTTAGCATGTTGGTTTCATTTGGTGTTTCCACCAGCACTCCTTTAACAGCGATACAAACTGCACATTGGGTACTCATTACACCATACTGGAGAGAGCAGGGATCTTGTAAATATGCATTAAACTGGGGTTACATTTTCCTTCCCTGCACACTGTGTCTGAGCTGAAGCACAAACTCATGTTCTTGAGAGCAGGAGTTGGGGCATATTCTTGGCACACTGCCACTGTCAGTGAAATATGTTCTTTTTACAGATGTTTCTCATACTATTGGGAACAAGTTGCTCATCCACATGCACAAAGACATACCTAGATAGACATAAGGTATGAAGAAGAAAAAAATTATGTCTATATATTCAGTGAAACGTGGGTTTAAACAAACTCAGTCTGGAGTGTACTAAGTGTGGACAGCTCCCATTTTCTTAGATACAAGTCAGAGGTAAAAGCCACACAAATTTCACAGGTGGGTGCAGAAATGTGCATCACTGGGTTTAACCAAATGCAGAGCAGATTTGAAGCTTATTAGCTTTGTTGACATATATAAACAACTCATCTATTAGTTTTACAAATAAACTCCAATTTTTCCCTTCACATCCTGTTGAAAAATCCATCATATGACTATGAACACTGGGAAATTTCCAGAGTTTCTGAAGCCAATTCCTGCTGAAGATACAACACATTTCCTTTTTTTTGATAAGTGAAAGATGTCCTCAGATTTTTCAGATACAGGAAAAGCTGTTTGATGAATGAGCTGGACAAGAACTTCAGAGTGCACAACAATCTGACATGAAAGAGCCCTGCAGGCAGGACAGCTTATTAGCTTATGAGGATTTAAAAGATTTTAGCTTTTACATGCCTATAAAAAGAAGACTTTGAAAAGTTTAGAAGATGGGAATCAATTCAATTTCAGAGTCCTATCTCCACAATCACCAGGACTGGATCTTTGCATTGGAATTTTGGAAGGATCTCCATCTTCACAGTTATGTCAAAGTTGCCAGAATATATGAGAAGATGTTTAGACCAGATTCCTATTCTTAGTTTTATGCTTTCTGTGGAAAGATCCTGCATATGCCTGGAGGGATGTGGATGCATGATATGTAGTCCAGAATAAACATTCCTAGTGCAAAGCCCTGCCATCAATACTCTTTAAAAATTCAGTTCAGTAGAACAAACTTAATATTGGTTTTAGTTACAGGCACTGTGTAGAGACAAAGTTGTTGCTTCAGCAGTTAGAAACACTAAGAGCCTTGTCATTGAACTTTATCACTGAACTTGGGCTCCAAAATCCTATATACCCATACCACATCAACCATATTTTAACTAAACTGCAATTTACTTCTTGCTACTTGGAGAGCAAATCATTTTAGCTTTGCTCTCACAAGAGGAAGAAATTAAGGGATTAATATACATTCTTCATTCTTATTTATATGTGTTATTCATGTTTTGCACCAACTAATGGATTTTCTAAGTTGTAAGATTTTTTCAGTCAATCAAGAGGCCTCATTCATCTGTTCGCTAGAGGTTATCTTATTCAGGCAGGACCTGAACCTAACATCCAACATTCTCCTGACCTACACCTATATTCTAGCTAATAGCAGGAAAAAAAGAAAAAGACTGCATTCACATAAAAGCTATTCTAACATTCTACATATAACATTCATCTTAATACTTGCAAAAAGCCAATATCACAATATGTATTTATAACACTTAAAAAGGAAAAATAGAGCTACACACAGTCAGCAATTCTTGTTAGAGTCACAACAAATTTTGCCCCTCACCACACCAATATTGGTTACCCTTTTCCTCATGGTCTGTGGCTTGTAATCAAGAGGAGACGAGAGCACATTGCAGAAAGAATACAGCATTACATATAACAAGGAATAAAAGACAGTTTCTTCATAACCATTCCAGGAGCTCTCAGAATTTCTGGCAGAAGGTTTTAGACGACTTTGAGCTCAACGTGGCCCCACACAATTGCTTAATGACCACCCAGGCATAGGCTGAGGCTCAGATACAAGCACGAGCTTCAGTCTTAATTCCAAAACAAAGTTACTCACCCTCTACCTCCGATCAAGGCCTCAAAGTTCTCACAAAAGGAATATCTCCTTGGCCATGAGGACTATGCAAACCTCTGCCGGGGTTCCTCCGGGCGCACTCTGCAGCAGACAGGTGCTTGAGCCCAGGCTGCCTCCAGAGCCAAACCTGCCAGGAAAACCCAGCCAATCTCCAGGTGGATCCCCTCAAAGTGATTCCACATTAGTGCCTTCTCCTTCCCTTATCTCCATCTCCACACAGAGAATGTTCGCTGCTTCGGTGGGTGGCTTCAGGGTAGAGACGAGTTAAAAGACAAACAAAAAATAAACCTAAAAATGGGTGGCAAGAACAGAGGAAAAAGACTTTTATAAACCCCCTGGAATTTGTTTTGAATGCTAATTAAGACCACCTTACTCTTGTGAATGCCTGTGAGGTCACAGCCCCACAGCAATTTGCACAAGTGCTGATAATTACTTGCAAATGCAATCAGCAGCCCCTTGAGCACCCTGAGCATCAGGTGCCAGTCCTTAGCTTTGAGACACCAACAACACAGCAGGAACCTGCAGAGGACTTCTCCATGGCATATAAACAGGATTTTAAACGAATGATCATCACCTCAGATCTTATAATCCATAACATCCCTATAGTCGTGCCTTATTGTCCTGACTTATTCCTCTAAATCATATCCATCTTCCATGGATCTATTTCTGCAGCTCTAGGATTGTTAATTTATATCATTTTCCATGGATCTCTTTCTGCAGCTCTAGGATTGTTAATTTGCCCTGCAGCACCTGGCTGTAGTCGGGACTTTTAACAGCCAAAATGAACAAAGAAAGCTTCTGAGGATACTGGGTGATACTTTGTATTTCAGACTTCAGTAGGAACACATTGGTTTTAATGATGAATCTATTCCTGAGCCTCTTCCCTCAGGACTTTTTAATAAGTAGGTGATATCACATGACTGCCATCATCTTCAAATAGAAGTCATTATGCTGAGACCAATAAGCCACAAGGAGCAAATACTGGTATTTTTAAGATTATTAATGGAATCGAGGCCTGAAAATTGCAAGAGTCAGAGAGACACTTGTAGGAATAATGTAATCTCAATTAACAGCAACAGGTTTATATAACTATATCTGAATATAGCAAGTGTCACTCATAAAGGAAAACGTCAGAATAATTTTTTTTAAAGTAATGGGAATAAATTAAGATGTAAAATCTGCCTGGAGGCTGGCATTTCACCTATTCCCCCACCTTCTCTCTGCACCATACAGTGCAAATCAGCTGAGCAGAGACTAAGTTAATAAGTCCTTGTCATGTAGTTCTGTGCTTCATATGACATTTATTTGGCTATATTCTACTTACCTTAAGAAATTATGTTTTCACAAGCATAAACCAGTGCCTTTCTTGAAGCATATTGGCATTTTAAGGTATAGCCACAATTCTAAATTTGTGTTGAAAGCATAGATTTGGAAAACATTGACCCATTTTCAAAAGGAACAGCCTAATCTTCCACACACTATAAATAACATTGTGTGCATCTGTGTCTATCCACATATACACACACAGCACATTGGCTACACCTGACAGAAGCTACTAAAATATTTCATGGAATTTGACCCTTCCCATCAACCCCTCATCTCCCTGCAAGAGAGTCCCAGGATAGTCTGGCAGATGCTCTCTCCCCCAAGCCCTGCTGAGACATGTGTAGGCACAGATACAAAAAGTGCCATTGAATTGATCCAAATCACTGCAGCCAACCCTGCTCCATCCATTTGAACACTCCCTTGGCTGGGTGCCTCTCCTGCTCTTGCTGCTGCCTCACCTTCAGGAGCCTTTCTGGACACTCAAGTCTTCACAGTCTCTGGAAAGTTTTGCCCATCCTAAACCATAGCTTTGTAATCACAGTGAAGCAGCTATGTCAAATAAATATGTTTTACAAACAGTGGTGTTCATTTGATGCTGAGGTACAGCCACCACTCGAAATGCTAAACTCCAGTCAACCTTTATAATGCCTTTTCTTTTTTTTTCTTGGCAGCATTGCACATCCTTATGTAGCTACTGTGAATATTCAAATACTGTAATTGGAAATGATTTACTTTGTTTTGAATTAACTAAAATTCCATTGTTAAGCACAAATACTGCTTCACTAAATCATCAAGCTTTTAATAGGTCCACATGAGCAGGTTACCGAGCGTGTTAGGATTTATAATGCTCCTGGGGAGCTGACCACTGTATTATGCTTCCTGCTGCTAGGTAATATGCATGACACATTTCTGGACACTAATTCATTTATTTAATAGTAACAGTATGCAAAAACAGAGTTCAAAATGAGGCTGACAAAGAAGGTATAAAAGTTTTATTAATCCATAGCTAATCAAAGGCCAGGGGAAAGCATATAATGGTGGCATTTACAGACCATATCGAATGTGAATAAATTAAATTTTTGTTTCCTAAAATCTTACTAATAGGATGTATTCAGCTTGAAACATTTATACTTTTAATTACAGTGGCAGCCAATTTAGAGTAGGTATCTGGTTGTACTGCACTTAAAACTTTGAATCAAGGGTCTCCACAAATCCCCTCATCAGCTATTCTTTGAATCCGATTTGTTACTGTGTGCACTGTGTCCATGCTCAGAAATAATAACATTATTTACTTTCTCATTTAATTATACAGTGACAGATTACTTGTAGGGGGAAAGGTCACAGAGGGAAAGTATTGTCTTCCTGTGAGAGAAATCTCCCTGAAAGACTCAGCATCATGTACATACAATATAACTTGGCAGATCTATCCTTCATCTGTTTCTATACAAGAAAAAGTTGATAGAACTACTTATATGGAAACAGTCATTGCTTCAGGCAAAAGTTTTCATAGGATTATAACCTCATTTCCAACAAGTTATCAAGCACTCAGATTACTGCAGATTTTGTTTGAAAAAATATTTAATACTCAGTTACTAATAAACATAAATAATAGATGACTCGTAAATATAAAGAAAATAAAAAGGGAAATTAATAGAAAAATGAGATCATACTAATTTGATCTGTTTTCTGAAATACCCTTAAAATTTTAATTACTTTGATCCAAACCTTTCAGAAAGCAATCCAGGGAGACAATGCTCCGATTAAGAAATGAGGGGGAGCACAATGCTTGTATAGAATATTTTTGATATCAGGATGTATTTCGATAACATTGTCATTACTTCCTGTTTTGCCCCACCATTTGGAGCTGGGAAAATAAAACATTTTGCTGGAAATACAAAATTATCCTCTTTAGTTTACTTCAGAAGCAAATGCACATGTGAAGTTTGTAGTTCCATGTCACTGAGGAGCCCTTAGCCAGCCAAGGAACTCTGCATTTCCCAAACAATACAGCAATTCTATGCAAATGGAGCTGCCAGCTGCTTAAGTGAAGGCACATCCCTCAGTGCTCTGCTGAATCACAGACTGAGTTTTTGCCACACACACAGAATCTTTTTACAGAGCTGGAAACAGAACTTGCAGTCTATTGATGGCCAGCTCAGTATTTGAACTGTGGCTGTCCTGTAAGAATGATCTAAAGCCTTCCCAGAGAAGTAAAACTCTACAGAACTGTGGCATTTACTCTCATTATGACATTAGATTTTAGTGTCTAATAAGGATCACTTTGTAAAATCTTCAGTCTTAATCTGTTCTTAACTGAGGCATGCTTGCTGCCAGCTGAAGTTCTGCCTATATTTCTTACCAGATTTCTTAATCTAAAGAATATTAATCCTAATCTCAAAATAAATTAATCATTATTTGTGCCACCAAATAAGCACAAGTCCCTTGATAAAAGCTGCAGCTAGAAGAGGTTATTTTTATTTTAAATTTTGGAGGCAAAGTAGAACTGGATTAAGACAGCAATCTTCATGTTCACATTATAAACACTATTGCATTCAGAGCACAAGGCAGTGACAGAGTAGCAGCAGTTGCTGCAGGCAGTGCCAGAGAAAGCTCAGCAGATTCACAATGGATTTGTCCAATATCCACATGCAACAGCAGTGAATGTTTGAGAGATCAAGTTATCTCTGCCTTAAATCCCCAATCATGTTAGCATACACTTCATAAACCAACTGGACAAGCAGACAACACAGAAAACCTAAAGGTTAAATACACATTATTGACCTCAAGGACACTGCGTTCTACAGATCGTTAAATAAATTGTGCTTTCCTTTTTCAGCCAGTGCCCTGAGAACATTATTTAATATTTAGATGTTCTACCTACATTTGTGTGACACAAAATCAATACCTTTCCCCTAACCTCACTTGCTTAGATTATTCTTGGCTATTGCCTGCTGTTTAAACCACAATAATTCCATCCTTTGCATCACACCCCTCTATGTGGCCATTCCTACATTTTCATGACAAATAGACAGGGAACTCCCCTTCCCTACATCGGGTACAGCCTTCTCAACACAAGAAACAGAGCACAGGTTGGAACAAGGCACTTTTTTGTTTATTGTTTTGCAGAGATAACTCTCCTTTTTAAGTGGTGCAGATCCCACTCCCTGAGGACCATGCTGGTGCCAGACACCTCCCAGCAGCTGCCCTGTCCCTGCTTACTGCACTCCACCACTCCAGTCTCTGTCCTGGAACTCTAAACTTGGGCTGAGACTTACGCCATAGGATGCTCCTGGCATCCCTAAGCAGTACATAACACTAAGAGGGGCAAAACACTGACAGCATCCCTCACTTCTCTTCGGTAGCTCCTTCTCAGGATTACTTAATGATTAGGACATTTCATCCTCAATGCTTCCACCTTAATCTTGTCCTTAACTCTTGACTGAAGCCTACATCAGGAATGTGGCCACGTGCCTGGATTGCCTAATGCCAAAGACAATATCCCACCAGCTGTTCTCAGGCTACTCTGGCAGCTCCTCTCAGTGTCACTCTTACCCATTTCTCAGTTTACTTTTCCTTCTGGAAAGCCTGACCCCAATCCCAGCTCCAACCCTAGACTAAGATTGATGTGGTGGTACACACTGAGCTCGAGGTTAAGGGCTGCTGAAGGTGAGGGCAGTTCTCACTTCATGTTACTATTTATTTCTGTGTTCCTCTGTTGCTGTCATCTGCCCCAGTTTTCTGTTTCAGTTCTGACTCTGTGTCCTATGGCTCTTTGGGACCACAGCTCCTCTATTCCAGAAGAGAGCAGCCATCCCAAACAGCTGCCAGCCTCACAGATACACAAGTAGTCACCAATAGGTGCCAGGTGGGAACCCAGAGCACCACGAACTGGGGCATACCCTTGGGATATTCAGCTACTGTTGTTTTTCCCAAATACTACAAGAGGCATGTGCTGAAAGGCTAGGGCTTCCTACTGAAATATGAAAAACTCAGGCACCATGTGTAATCCAATGATTATACAATGCAGAGTAACCATTTGTACCCTGGGAAACAGTAACTGAACACAGAATTACAGCTGTGCATTTCTAGGACAAACCCAGATAACCAAGGAAATGGCAATAGTGGTTTTAATAAGTAGTTTATTACATCATGCTGTTGACTAACCCATGGCCTGGGAAGAATAAGGATGTCTGAGTAAGCTTAACAAAGGCTCAGCCAATTACTACATTTAAATGTCCAATAACCTAATGCAGGGTATTTCAAATCTAGTTCTGCTCCTGTGGGATTAGCTGTACTTTCAGTGAGATGTGTCATTTTGATGTCTGCAGAGGCCCCAAATACTCAGAGAGATTTTCACTGATATTTTAAAAATAAGTTGAAGCTGCTTATTTCTCAAATCCCCTCACTTTCTATCAGTCAGAAAATTGACAACACTGATTTGATGCCAAAAACAGGAAGACACTGAGATTAGCACTGAAACTACTTTGAGTCAGTACCTGGCTCTGGAGATTAACATGTGAAATCAAAAGCTCCCCTTGCAATTCTGGTATGAATTGAGTTGCCCAAATTCATACTTTCAGATACATACACAGCTGCTCCTGGAAAAGTGCACTTTATCTCCTGCAAAGGCAGGGCAGAGGGGGATGAGAAGCAGAGCAAACCTGAACAATATTCAGCACGTGGGAGATACACCCACATTTCTGACTCTTGAAAACTGCAAATGGAATCTGCACTGGAAACCACTTTTCAATTACCAGTTCCACTTCTCCCTTGAAAATTTATGATTTACTTAATGATTTCTCTGAATACCAGCTAAGTTGTGTCACACTGTCAGGACTACTTGATTTCTGTTGTCATTGTCAACTCTCATTTGTTTGTAGATGTTCTTCTTGCTCCTGTGTGCACAGGCCAATCTCAAACAGTGATAGTATTAAATATACGAAGAGATTTCAAAGTACAGCCCATGTCCTGCATCTTGAGGGAGGATCCAGATGATAAATAAACTTGAACTTTAGAGCTCCATGAATTCCAGTAACTCAAGTCTGAGCTGGCATGAGGTTTTTTGTTGTAACACTTGGGAAAACCACTAAAGGACACTTTTCTCAGCAGCAGTTTGTCTACAGACTGCACATTAGGCCTCTTAAGAAGTCTGTATGTCAGAGCAACTTCTGTCCCAATCCATGACACTCCATTGCCATTAGTGCACCATCAGTTTTTCATAAATTAATGAAAAACTTCAGTAGAAAAAACCAACCCAACCACAAATCCTCTAACCCACAAGCTGAATGTATCTTTTCTTCTTTGTAACCCTCCTGCACCTTGTATCTACACACTTTTCAGTTTTGTCCTTCCATTCACTCTCTCTGCATTTTCTTTTTTTAACTTCAATGCACTGTATTCATTCCTTATCATTTTTCATGGTCATCCTTATTAATCTGCTTTGGAAATATACTTACACTGCTTATCCACTTTTTCACCCTTGACATCAAAATATCCCTTTTTCTACATTCTTTCTTCTCACACAAGTCAGGGGGTTTCCCTTTGTTTGCTTTGTATTCCAAATTCCCTTTTGCACTCCTTTCCTCAACTTTCCTCCCATCTGACACCAAACATCCTCTGGGATGGAACTCCATGGGAGTTATAATTCAGCCAGCTCCTGATCCAACCAGAGGCTGCTTTCTGAGCATATGGTCTGGTGTCAGTCACCCCCACTAACTGGGGGTCCTCATTTCTCAGAGCTCTGTTATGAGCCAGACAAAATAGAGACTCTGCTACACACTGTGGGAGAAAGTCACATCCAATGAAGCACTGTGAATCTTACAGTCACAGCATCACCATCACAAGTCAGTATTTATTACCTTAGCCACTTACAGGTTAGGTCTGAAATTCCACTGCTGGAAAAAGTGAAAATATTTTTCTCTTGTCTGTGGAAACAGACAAAATATTAGAAAGGTTATGACAAAGATTACCATTTCAAGCAATTCAACAAATAATCAACAAGGCCAGAAACTATCAGTGTGTAACAATGAAAGTTGTTTCCATCCCAGGAATACCAGCTGATCTAGTAATTGTCTCTAGGGATTGTTTCTCTTCCTGCTGCTTTTAAGATTCACCAAAAAATAAACCCTAAAAGCCACTGAACAGTGATCTAAGAATGGTTATAAATTGCACTCTGTGATCCATGGCCATTTACACAGATATCAGCATTGACAGCAAGATGATAAGCCAGTTTTTTGGTCCACTCAAAAAGATTGCACTTCAAATGAATTAGCAGTTTTATTAATTTATATTAAAGGGCATTCCTTTGCTCAGCTCCAGCTGCAGTGACACCTCTGCTAGGTGTCAGGTATCATTTTATACTTCCAAATGAAAATTGTTTCTTACGGCTACTGACAGATTCCTGCATTTACTTGGTGTTAGGTACAGCGCTACCAGATACACTGTCCCAGGTCAGGTTTTGTTCCACAGAACTGTGCAACTGTATTACTTTGCAGCATATAATTTAATTAGTCTATATCTATTATCTTGTAGTAAAATCAGTGTGTGTGTACTTGATCTCCTATGTTTCAGTACCACATATCAGGAATAACCACTGGGACTATGTTACTGAATAAGCTCCCAAGTTATGAATATTACACCTTAAATGGACTTCAATACTTGAAACAAGTCAAATACAGAGACATTTGTAAAATATTGGTGAGTATATACTATAGATACAAAGTATAATATTGGCTTTTTGCAAGTATTAAGATGAATGCTATATGTATAATGTTAAAATAGTTTTGCTGTAATAGTCGATATAATAGTCGATATATTATGTTCGAACTGTCTGCTTAGCTAGGGTAACATTCAATGAACAGATAATGGGGACCCTGCTGATTATCAACACTCACTCTGTGGAAAGAGCGAGCCAAGGCCCAAATTAAAAAGTGATAAGAAGAGAATTAAAGTCACAAGCCAAGAAACATGCATGCTCTAAAAAGGTGGGCCCAAGGAGTGGCCATGCTGAACAGTTCCTGGAAAAGGAAAACTAGTTATTAGAAAAGTTTGAATATGTATAAAGTCTATGAATATGCATGAAGTTGATGCAGTAGAAATGGTCTATAAAGGGCGTTTCCAAAACACCAGGTGTGCTCTTGGCAGAGTGCCAAACACCCGGCCGTTTTAACCCTTTGCTTTATTGTCTCTGTCTCCTACTGTCTTTTTTATTAAACCTTTTAAAATTTACCAGGAAAGTGAACATCATTTTTCACAAGGACCAAAGACTTAGTTGAGGTGCCAGGTCTGTATACACACAAAGAACAGAGGTGTGTCCCTGAAGAGTCCCCTCCTTTTATTTTCTAAGGCACTGATTTCCTCAGAGTGGGGTTCTCCCTGTCACACCGGGCTGGAGCTGATCTGGCTCTATCACTTTGGCCTGCAACAGCAGTGGGTCACACCCCAGGAGCAGGATGACCCCAGGTGCCACTGGAGTATTCACTCTACGGCTTTTTGCTGTCAGTCTGTGCTCTGAGGAGACAAGGATGAGAGGAAGGTCTTTTGCATGGGATATCAGAGGATTTATTGCTCTGGGGAATATTGGGGGCAATAGACAGAAAATGCGAGCGTGCAACAGCTGAAATAGGGAGGCGGTTCCAAGGGAGGAAAAGCATCAGCTAATCAGAGATATCCTGGGGAGGGGAAAAGGCAGGGTTCACAAAATCATCATCCAGTGAGGGAGGTGGGGGGAAAGTTGGGTTACATGGACTAATCAAGCGTCGAAGTTTAGGGAATTTCCAAAGCGGAATTCCAAGCATGTGGTGGGCCTAAGACAGATTGACAGGAGACTCAGGGTAGATTGACAACGTGGAGTGGGAGGGTCTCATTTGGACCAAACCATCAACTTAGGCAAGAGAACATCCCATCAACAAGAAACACACTGCAACATCTCCCCACATGTTCTGTGGGTGCCTTTCTAAGGCTTGTTAGAGCACATCCAGAATCCTAGGACTTCTTTCTGTTAAGTGATGGGTATCACTAGTAACAGAAGCTTCAATCATGAAGTCACCATTTCACTGAATATTTATTTCTCATAGTAGTCATTAACTTTCCAAAGTGCACTGTGTCACACTGCCAAGAAAACACAGCCTTCCCTAAGGACCTTGGCATCTGAATAGACACATGACAAAATGACGAAAGACAAAACAGACGGAGGAAGTGAAGTGCAAAATGCAAGATATAAATACAAGATTTTCAGTTATCTTAAAGGCATCATGTTGGTCTGGTTTTCACATCCATTTCTGCTGTTGCTTCTGCCTAGATAAGCATGGTGAGGAGCTGTGGCTTGTGATATTACATCAGGAGATCTGTGGACATTTCCAGAGAATCTGGTAAATTACTTTTCTGTCTAGATTGCTCAATACTTTCTGTTTTAGAGGACATCTATGACCTCACTTTCCAAAAGTTCTCACACCTCCATTGTGTGTAGATGGCCTTTGATAAGCATCCCTGCAGGTGGTGAAGTGCCCTTCCTTTGTCTCATGAAATCCCATTCGGTTCTCTCAGAGAGATAAACAACTCGATGTACCCCTGACCCACAAATTGGGGAGAAAACACCACTCCTTACTCAACCAGGGACTTCTGGCATCTACCACTCCCTTCCCCTAGGCCAAAGATAAAAGCAGCAGGATCCTCAGCTTGTTTGGGGAGAGGGAGGAAGATAAGGAGAGAAACTCCTGTTTTCAGTCTCATGTTTCCAGTTCACCTCCCCAAGCATTCTCACTCTTCCACTTCCCCTCAGTTCTCTTTGTCATCTCCTCATTCTCTTTTCTCCCTTCTCTGGGCTCAGCTGCCCACAGGAGGAAGGGTTTGCTGTGTCTCAATTGCAGTCTCTTAGTGAGGGTACTACGCTGCAGTTCTGTTCAGCCCCATGCCCATTGCACACTCCAGAAAATAACCAAGATTTCCAGATTGCTTCCAGATTTATTGTGCAGGAATTCCAGCTAGGCTGTCAGTTCCAGAGAACAAAGAAAGATTAAAAGATCACCTTAGGGAAGTCACAAACAGAAAGTGGTGACACAGGCAAGAAAATCCAGAGGCACACCACAGTTTCCTTGGAGAACACCTCTGCACAGCACCTGCAGGTCAGGTCAGGAGTCCTCAGTTCCATGTTCCTTTGCCATAAACAGCTGTGAAACCCCAATATAGTAATAATAATAAAGTTTCTCTTTCTACCGTGCTGGCTGGTTCACATGGAATATAAAAGACAACCTGTTTTGCTAGTCTGAAAACTCAAGGTGTGCAGATCTATACAATAAATTTAAAAGAATTGCTACTGTCCAAACGAATATCAATTTAGTTTCACATTATTTTACCTTTTATTGTGGCTTATTTACTTGCATTTTAATTGGGAAATCTTTTAAAGCAGCTTAATTGCAAAGTTAAGCCCAGAAAAGCTGCCTTGACATCTCTAATTTGGCCCCTTGTGACTACACACCGCAAGGTAAAGAAACAAGAGAGAACTGCAGAAATCACTATGACTGCATTTCAGTGCTGAAGCTTTTGATTTCAGTAGATGCAACATTAGTGACAACAAAGCAAAGCAAAAATCCTTTCTCTCATCCTAACTGCAAACACACCTTCTGTGCCCCCAGATATCTGATCTACTTTGTCAGAGCTGTTTCAATTAGACCTGCAGCTTCAGGAGTATCCCTGCTGGCCTACCAGGGCTGGCTCAGGGCTGACAGCACAGCCTCAGAGCTGGGTGCAGAGGCTCACACTGCTGTGGTATCAGCCCATGGGTGAGAGGCCTTTGCCTTTCCTTTTATCACAGGCAAAATGAGCATCACTCGTTTTTAACATTACTGCACACACTTTTATGGCCTGATTTCTGCACTGTAGCAAGATTTAGCGACTGAGGATAAAAACCCCTAGATTATTAACTGGGTTTTGTCTTATTTCACCCACTGCCTGTACAGATACTTAAACTTCTCTTATTTGACTCCATGGACATAACTTCAGGCACTTTCTAACAGCCTTCTAGCAAAGATTTTTTGTGGGGTTTTGTGTGGATTTTTGTGGTGGAGAAAAAATATTTTCCCTCATGAATAAAAGTTACAGTTTAATGATATGAAGCATTTCTAGGGAAACATCCACAGTATTGCAGCTGATGCACCCTTAACACAACAAAAGAATAGAAAACAAATATTAATCCATACCTCAACTTCAAAAGGACTTTGAATCGGGCAGCCCATGACATTCAATAGAAGCACTACCTCATTTGTCTTCATCCTCTATGAAGTGGCAAGAAATTAAGCAGGAGACTGTGAAACAAATGCATGCCTATCACAAAGTGAATGTGGGAAAATTCCAGGTGATTTTGTGCCCTGTATATTCTTACCTAGATATGATCAATGATGTTAATTTTGTTCACATACCTGGAAAGCACAGGGACTCCAGCTCTGTGAAAGAAGGATTCACATTAAAGGAATCTGCTCCTGTCTCACTCTTTCCACCACTCAACTCAATTTGTTCCTCATTAAAACCCATGTCCTGCTTCCCTTGTAGTACCTCCAAACCACTCAGAGATCTGCTTTATTCTACCTCCCCAGGCTCCATCCTCATCTCTCAGACCATAGTAACTTCTGCCCAGGTCTCTCACAGAAACCTGCTGAGACTCTTACGTGTCTCTCTTCTCAGTTCCTCTTTCCCTTTTCATAATGGCTACTCATGGATACTTGTGACCTTTCAAAGAATCTGCCTTTTTGTTCTTCTTACTGCCAATACAATCAGCTGGCTCTAATCTCTGTCTCATCAGAACTTAGGGCTGCTGCCTGCAGAGGCCAACAGCAAAGCCTGCAAGGATTTCTCACGGAGTTCAGAGACACTTGTTAGGAGGTCAGGTGCTCTTTCACACAAACAAGAAAACACTCAACCTCAGTTCTGAAAAAAAAAGTCAAAAAAATGCACCAGGAAATGTCTGGATGAAAAACATACCCAAAAGCAATAGTACTAAGTAGGAAATATTATCCAGATATGGCCTTCCTGAGGCATCCTTCCCTTTCTGGGCAAATTCCATGGAAGTCTAAACTCAGCAAGGTCACTGAAATGCTTTGCCTGGCTCCTGTAAGAGGGTCAGTGAAGCAGTTCCACTATGCTAGATTGAAATATGTGCCTGCAACACCACACCTGGATGATTCAGAGACCTGAAATGCACGAATCCCACAAAGACCCATCCTTAAGCATAAGCTCTAAATTGTAATTTTATACCAGCCTCTTTTCCACCTGTTTTCTCTTTGCACTGAAATTCCACCCCCTCAACTGTGAGCAGTGAATCTTCCTTTAGAACATGGCAATATTTATTGACTGTATTCTTTGTTCACATCTGTCAGACATGGGAAGTCACCACTGCTTTACAAGACTATCAGTTTTAAGTAATGCCATTCATCACAAAATGGAATAGTGTGAGCAACATTTCCTCAACTGCAATGAATTATACAAGGGTCAGCAAGCTGGAGTCGCGGTTGGCAACACAAACATTGGCCTCAGGTAGCAAACCCATCTTTGCAGCTGTTCTCATCCATATGGGCTCAATGAACTGCAGAGAGTACAGGCCTTTGCTTATTGAGAGTGTCTGCTGGAACTATTTCATCTAACCAGCATCATAAAACAACTCTGAAGTAAGGTGAATGCTATTCATCTAAAGCTTGTCTGGTAGCCAACTGCTGACAGGGGGGAATAGAGATGGCAAAGCAGCAGATATGGTTGGGAAATGCAGGAGCTCCTGGATTCCAAAATGCAGGGATTAAAACCACAAGAAATGGAAACAATGTACCTGTGGTTCAGAGGCATCTGGTCACCCCAACAGTGCTCAGCTTCCTGACAAACCATTTCCAGGATCCCTCTGTGCGTTTTCTCACTGGTTTTCTCATGCCCTTCTAATGGACATGCTGTTAAGCAGACTTGTTTGGCAGCCATACAATTAGCCCTATTTTTGCTCTGAAACAGAAGATTTTGTTTATACACATGGTTTTGCAAGTAAGATTATTCTGTGATTAAATGCAGACATTTTACCAGAGGACTCATCACTTTTACACAGCACACACAAGGCTGGTGTCCCTAATAGTGTCTCTCTGCCTTCTGAAAGCCTCAACATTCACTAAAATTTTACTTATAATAATGGGTCCTGCAATAAATTCGTTTTTCTCAAAGACACTATTAACACCACATCGCTTTCTTCAGCCTTGTTTCCCTCTTCTCTTCCATCAGTATAATCAGATTCTTAGCAGTTATCTATTTAAAATTGTGACTGTGTGAACAATTGACCAAGAATGGCAAAAGTCCTTACTGAATTGGTAACAGTTAATTGCAAAAATACTTCAAAACTGTCTCACACTGAAAAAGGAACAGATTTGAAAGACATGGCCTTTAACAGAAGTTGCTTCTATATACAAGAGGCCTAAAGATGCTTGAATTTTCTTTCCTAATGACATTCAACCTAACTGAATTAATTCCAAGTTAAGCACTCCCAAGAAAAGAAGAAAAGCTTGTAATAGAAATATCAAAGCCTTAGATGTCAGTTACTAACAGCAATCATTTTTGAGTAACACCATTCACTCAGTTTGCTACAGCCCACAAGCTGTAGCATTGTAAACTGTTCACTCAAAAACCAGGATCTTTAAGAGACATTGTCTTTCCAGTTCAGGATTAGGCTAAGACAGCCAGGTGAGTATCCCAGCTAAAGGATAACAGCCCCATAAATTGTCTCATTATTAAATAAAATAAGCAAATCCCCTCAAATATGGATCTAGTGTACTGATGGCACTAAATGATGACATTAAAGTACGACTTCATGACCATACATGTATAAAATTTCATTATTTTAGATGTTACCTGAGATTAATTAAATTATGTAAATATATGTTAACAATAATTCATAATATTTTAATAAAATCTTTTTATTTCTCTTGACTTCTTAGAAGTGCAGTCCCAGGTGTCCTTAGGGTGGTGCCTGTTTTGTTTTTACACTTTAAGGACACACAAGGTTATACACTTCATAAGCAAGGAAGCACAACTATTGATATATAATGCAGATAATGATGCTGGGCATCCTTTGTCTGGTATCATTCCCAGTTTTTGCTGGGAGCGCTGTTCATCAACAAAGTGACTTAGTATCAAGAAAGGGGATTCACATTTTTCAAGTTGTCTGCCAGATAGCTATTCTGGGAAAGAAAAAAGTATTTTGATTTTCTTTTTTTCCCCCTCTGGTGGAAGATTAAACAGTGAAGGTGTCTTTACTGTTGACAGATTTTGTATTAGCAAATGCAATCATATCTGCCTAAGACTCCTGCCTTAAGTGAACTTACTCACTGCAAAGTACATCCCCAGAGACATTGCTCTCCACATGGTCCCCCTGCTTGTTCAGGCTGTGAAAGTTCATCAAGTTTAAGGTGACCCTTTCTTTAAAATTATTTTTTTTTAACATTAAAAATTAATAAATGATAATGATAATTATAATAATAGTAATGTAGCTGGATAGGAGTTACACAAGAGATATTTTTTCAGTGCTGCCAGTTTCATTATCATCAGGATTTTGGCACAGGTGTGAGGTGATCCTGTGTCCTGGAAGACAAAAAGTTTCCCCACAGCAAAGCAGCTCAAAGAAGCCCATCTGTGACACAACTCTGGTTTCCAGGCTGAGCAGAGCAGCCTCTCTGGAGCTTTTGGGCTCTTCCCCCAGTGCTGAACACACACCACGATTTCACTCTGGGATGTCACAGATACCTCAAGGTCCCACCCTGAGATCAGATTTCCTTTGGGTATTTTCCCTCCACCCTGGCTCCCTGGCTGTGCCATGTGCAGAGCTGATTGTTCACTCTGCTGGATTCTGGCCACTGAACAACCCCACTGGTCACAAAGCTTTGCAGAGAACAATCCCCACATGATTCCACACCTACCAATTAATAATCCTCACTCTAAATCTGACCATAAAGAAAATACATTTGATTAACATAATTCCCTAATATCAGACCAGACATGATTAAGACAATTAATTTTAGTGTTGCTATATGTTAATACATCCCAAGGTCCCTTCTTCTCTGCCTGTTTACTCTGTCCTCCTCTCCCTTTGCTAGAGGTTCTCGTGATAAAGCACTTTTCACTCTAACAAGGTTTCTCTTTAGAATAGCATCCTTAAATTATTTAAATACTCATCTGGTAAACAACACAGTATTTTTAGCAATAAAGTAAAAAATCATGTTGCTTTCTGAACCAGTCCCAAGGGAAATGTTGGATTATACAAACTGGTTTATTTCTTAGTCGATAGAAGGTGTGCTCGAGGAACTCTGAGCATCAGTACATTATGATTAAAACCAAACTATTAAATTTCTAATTCTTGGAGATAAGAAATGTCTACAAAAGCCCCCTGCAGTAACTGTTACACACACACACAAAGTTGATGAGAAATGCAGAAAGCTCTTGCCAAAAATAAGACAGTACCTTAAGCATCTGCATAATATTTCTTTACATTCTGCAGATGAAGAAGGAAAAAAGCCTAACCCCTTACAGAAATGACTGAGAACCATTCCCATTTTTACCAGTGTTACCAAGGCAAAACCTGCCACTGTTCAGCTGCCACACAGCTCACTCACCTCTGGAATAGGATGCACCTCTAAAGGTTCCTGGGATGCACAGGATAACATCCTATGGTGAAGGACCATCCCCCCACAAACAGCAGCCAAACAAATGTAAGGCTGTCATCATAAGGAAAAGGGGAAGACAGAAAATAACCTGTCTGTGCATAAATTCTTGCCAAGACTTTGCTCATAAATGATTAATATCCCACATCGCAGCAGTGACCCTGCTGCCATCCTGTGATCCCTGAGCAGGAGGATGAGGTTCTCCAAGTGAGACCTCAGGTATCAAAGCTGAGCAGCACCAAGGCTTCCCTGCTCTGTTCCTGTGGCATCCAGAGCTGTCTGCCTTGTTCCCCACATCCTCCATATGCAGTATGCCCTTCTGTCCCACTGAAGCCTGCAGGAAATTTCTGTGTGAAGAAGAGAAATTGTCTTTTTTCCCCAGAAGTATCTTCTGACTGGGCACAGAACACTTCAGAGGTTGCAGAAATTAGACATGGGAGGGCAGGTACACGTGAAGAGACAAAAGGGCCATTTACCAGTTTACTACAGCCATAAACACCCCACAAAGACACTATTTCTGCATGAAAAGAAATCAGTTCCTGCTCTCCGAGTCAGTAGGCTCAGTGTAGGCATAAGTTCACTACTGAGGTAGTTGATTTAAGACCCTTTGCTGTGATGGCAGTGTTGGTAAAAGCTTTAACCATAGTTTTTACGATGCTATTAAGTTTTAGTCATTTGTGGGTTTTGCAGTATATGAATACTATAGATATCACCTTAATTAAAAGGTCTTGTCATCTTTTGCAATTAAAAAGAGAAAATGTACTCTCCTATGAAGAGCCAGGAACAAATTGAGCAAGCTGCATTATACACGCTAAGTACACAGCAATTTTGTGCCCCTTCCTGTACCACATCTATTCTCCTGCTTTCAGTACTCTTTAATAATCCTGTTACAATGTTTTATGTTTAATTGACTTCTGAAGTACCAGTGCCATGGCATCTCTGAGCATTAATGATAACCAAGTTAAACAAAGTTCTACTTTGCAAATGCACACAAACTTTACCTACACAGCACTGAACTGCTGCATCTCAGTATTGTCATGTACAATCACTCACTAAAAGAGGCATTCTTTTCTTCAGAAGGAAATATCTAATGGCTAATCAGACAGCCTCTTCCCAAAGAGTATGTAATAAGACAAATATCACTTTAAATAGCTTTAATACCCACACAACTATTTAGTTGGACAGCATATGCACACTAAGTAAATCATTCACATGGCATTCACAGCCTAAACATGAAAGTGCACTTCCACAGCTACCTACAAGGGATCCCAGCAGATGGTTACCAGCATGTGTCCACTCTTGTCAGCTGCAAATACATTCACCTTCATCAGTCTGGCTCATTATTTCAGTTTTGACTCCAACTCAAGGTCTTTCAAGATAATGAAGCAGCAAGTGATTGGCTGCCTTGAGCTTTGTGCCCAGAGCTGCTCTTCCTTCAGGATCCACTAGTAACTTTCGACCATGAGCAAAGTATACCCTACATCCATCTGCAACTACACCCTTAATGCTCCAGGGCATTTATATTGACAGGGCAGCAAGAAATCCAGGCACATCTCCCTGGGCCAGATAGACAGGATTTGCCCAGGATTTGCTCAGGATTTGCTCTAGGCTACAGAGTCATTAATATTTATGGTGATTTTTGACAGACATTCCTATAGGTCCATATATCATAACTCTTGTGTATGGATCATAAAGAAACTGAACATATCCTCATTCAGAAGTCACATACAATTCATGTGTTCATTACTATTTGCAAAATACACCAATTCCACTGATGTCAAATGTACCAGAACCTCCTGTCCTTGGGCCTATTTTTAAAGTTATGTAACTCCACTGGAAAACTCATCCTTTAAAGGTGCTAGGTAAGTTAGGCTCAAAAGGATATAATCTCCAAAGTCTTTACCATCTGACAGTCAGTTTTCAAATGAAAATACAAAGTTGACATAAGTATGGAAACCATTTTTTCCCTTCTGTCTTGCAAATAGAGTCTTCTGTTTTGGAGAGCTGATACCTACCACCATCCAAACAAGTAACACAGTGGACTTCAGATTGGTACAAGACAGCTATAACTTGGGTGCAGAGAGCTTACCCACAGCTGAACAGACCATGCTCCCACCTCTCCACCAGGGAAACGATTCTCCTCCCCATCACGCTCCCCCTCGGTGCTTTGACGCGCACAGGAGTTCCCCACACAGCTGCTCTAGCTTCTGGGAAGATCACAATCTACATAGAGGATCCTGGCTTGCTGCCTTGTCTCTGAAGTGCCCAGTGCTCCCCTACAGAAGGAAACTCCAAAGCTGCTCCTTGAAAGGAGCTTTTCCTCTTACATCCATGCCAACGGCCACCTTTGGGGCTTCGAGGCCTGCAAGCGCCTGTTTTCTGGCTGCTCTGAGCCTGCAGCTTCTCCTTTGAAGTGCAGCAGCCTTTGGGGAGCATCCTGGGGCACTTCTGAGCTGCACAGGCAAGCAACAACTGCTGCAGCTTAGACAAGCATATGCTCCAGAGGAAGAGGCACATTCTGGATGAGGGATGAGCAAAGTTTTGATCACAGATAAAGTAAAGGAGAAAGGTTTTCAAAGGAACTGGAGAAATACTAAGGATACAGGAGGCTTCAAAGCAGAAAACTGCAATCATCTTGGTTGTGATAGTGTAAACTAAATATAAACTAATCAATAATCCAACTGACAAGCTACTGACGGTCAGAATAAGAACCCTTAGGCATGGCTCCAAGACCCACACGGACAGGAGCCCAAGCAGCAGCAGGCAGCCAGGGCAATGCCAGGAACATCCCATCTACTGAGCGAGGGTGATGGAGCCACATCACAACACACACTGTCCTGGCAGCACCCTCGGGGCTAATGACACCTCTGGATAGGAGGAGCCTGCTGCCATGACTGGCCTTCAGAGTGCAAAACAATAACCCAAGGTTACTGTATGTTGAAATGACAGATAAATGTGTATTGCTATGCAAACTCTTATCAATTCCTGACAGTGCTCCCCACCCTCTAAGCAGACACAGCTGTAACAGATGTGTAGCACCCAATCCCTGCTAAGGGCTGTTTGGAACACAGCCACCACCAAGAGTTGCATCTTTGAACTGTGGGCATGAGACAGAGGGAGGGATGTTCTCACATGCCTTGGAAGCTGGCACTGTTGAAATCAATGACAGCAGGACAGAGTTAGAACAAAAGACAAAACCACTCCCAAACCTGCAAGCTGCAATGAACCGACTTGAGAAGAAATACACAACAGTCATCAGTAAGAGAATCTGCCCCTCCTTCAGCACTGATGGAGCAAGCATGTCTCATTCACAGGCTGCAAGCAGCTGCAGAGCTCTGCCAGCTGTTTGAATGCCCACTGACAACAGGTACAGACACAGAGAGGCTGCTCTTAAACCTCCAGTCACCCCAGGACAGGACCAAGGCACAAAGTTTGAATATAGATTAACACCCTCATAACTTCACTTGTAAGTGTGCTGCACATGGGGAGGTTGAGCCAGCTGCTACAACAGTCTCTTAGTAGGGCACTTGTCCATTAAAGAAAGAATAATTCACAGCAAGTGCCTTCAGAGTGGATCAAAGCACAAAGAAGAGAGAAAATTATAATTTTGAAAAAGATATGCACAAAAACCACATTTGGGCAACTGTGGATTGGTAAACTCTGTTTCCTCCCCACCCTCCAGTTGAGCTGCAACACCTATCATGCAGCATGAATACCACTTGGATACTAACTATGCCACCTTCTGTACAAGTCTGGGTAAATATACACTGCTACATGAGATACAAATAGAAACACATTAATAAAAAACAAACAATCAAAACAAGCAAACAAACAACAACAAAACCAACCCACAAAACTGCAGAGTATTCCTGGATTTTACTGACCACCACCACTAATTTGTGCCCCTCACTCCTGGTTCAAAGCATGAAATATTCTGTAACAACCTTTAAGTTACAATGCAGAAAGAAAGGCTGTTGCATCACTTCCTATTTTACTGTTAAGTATTCTAGGCCACTTTTGTCCCATCATTTTTCCTTAGTGAACTGCATCCAGCATTCAGATGCACAATTCTTTCTTTTGAATTAGTGTGTGATCTATAATCCTTTACGGATCCAGCCACGTAAGCCAAAATTAAAGGGAAAAAAAAGGAAATAAACCAACAGAGAGAAAAAGTAAGTAGGAAACTACTTGGCTTGAAACCTGCAGGGTGATGCCCAAGCTGCACAGGCTGTTCTCATTATCGAGCTCTGTTACTGACCCCTGCGTATGAGCAGGTTCATTGCCTTCTTTTCTGGAGTATGCTGCCTGCTTGTGAACTTGAGATGCTGAGAGACTTCATGAACAGAGCTGTTGTTTTATTTACTCTCAATTAATCATGCTCAACTGTAAACAAAGTGTCTGTTTTAGTTCTGTTGACAATTATCCACTTGTCAACATCTCCCTCAAGTACCTTCAGCATCTGGCAACAGCACAAAACTGCTACATCAAAATGAACATTTTGTCTCAATAAAAAGATAGACGTGTGGCAGGGTTTCATCTGTTTTCTAGCCCATCAACAGTCAGGCTGTATTGTCACTGATGCAACCAGACAGTGGTGTCTATTCCTACAGAATATTTATTTACAAAGGGGGAGGGAAGCCAAATTTTGTTTTTATTAGTAAGGCAGACTCACAGAAGAAACAAGGACCCCCACACTTCCCCACAAAGGCAGAAGCCAGCCCTTCCTGCAGCCTGCCTGGTGCCTCCTGTTCTGCTGGGGCAGCTCCTGTCCCGGCTCTAACAGTCACCTTGCAAAAAGCTGCAGAGTAGGACTTGTTTATTTTGTGGTGTTCAGCAAATCCCAGTGTAAATGGAGACAACTTACTGGTGTCTCCCCAAATATTTTTACTGTGATACCTTTCCACTACCTGTTACATGACCTGGGCTTTTTTCGGTCCCTGAGGCTCCCATAGTGGTTTGAATTTTGCCATTTTTAGCTTGAAATATAAAACTACTCCCATCGGCTAAAAATCCTTCTTGCATTTTAACACAGCCTCCCTTGTGCTTAAACTGAAAGCTACAAAGTAAATGCAAACAGCCTGTCACCTTTTTGGGTACAGTCGGGTAGAAACTGGACACTCCTTTTATTCTGAAGGGAAGAAAGAATCTTGTCAGGTGAGGGGGCCCCAGGGTGCTGGACCTGTAAGAGAACATCCTCTCACACCTCCAAGGCACCAAAACTGGGTGCCACGGCTCTGGCTAGCTAGAATTGTTAATATTATTTGAAATTTGATCCCATTAGCAAAATTATAGAAAAATCTGGCTAACTCCATTGGAAAGCACCCCAACCCAATGCCTGAAAAATCACAGAAGTGATGTTTCTTTCCAGAATAAAACACTCAGGGCTGCGGGGGAGGGCAGGATGCTCCACGGAGCGGAGCAGGCAGCGCAGAGAAGCGCATCCCTGTCTCGGGCAGTACCGTGCTCCGGGCGGCTCCGGGCCGGTCTCGGCGGGGCCGCCGTGCCCTGCCACGCGTTAATCAATCTCCGCTGTGTAATTGATTCTAATGAGTGCGGCCGGCTGGCTCCGCGCTAACGACCGCCCCAAGTTGGCGGCGGCTCCGGGCGCGCCCCCCGCCCGCAGCGGCCGGCCCGGCCGGACCAGCAGGCTCCCCTTTAACCTCCTTCTTCTCCCTCCACAATTAATTGAGATATCTTTTATACTTGATGTGTTGTAAAATTAATGTCTAATTTATGTAATTAGTCAATTAACTGTAATTCTAGCATATGGTGCCAAATGCCCAGAAGGTGTTCTTGTTTCCCAGGTACTTATTTTGATGTCATGAAATGCAGCTAATTAATTTTACATGCATATTAATTTCGGATCTATTTAGCGGCTCCCTTTGTGAAGGCAGATTTAATATTTGTCTTTCTAACCTTTTTGGGCAAATTCCGCGCTCGGTGTTGAAATGGAGGTGACTTTTAAAACACATTTCCATCGGTTTCCCTTTCCTCTGCGGAGCCTTTGCTGACACCGGGTCGATCCCTCCTGTGTGAAGATGCACGAGGGCTGATTATCTATAGCTTCCCGCACATCTATAACTGTCGCAAGATACGGCTATTGAATTTAAATCCGATTAATATTTAATATTAAACATTTCTGAGGGAATTTTTGTTTGTTTTTTGCAAAGCACAATATCCCACGGACATTTTTTTTGAATAGTTGCTCTTAATACAATGCTCCTTGGAAAAATTATGAGAATTGAAATATTGCCTAATTAGAAAGTGAGAGTAATCCTGATCGCTGGCTTCTGACGTTCTCAGTTCTGAGTGAGCTGAGAAACTGCGAGCCCGCTGCCAGCGCTCCCTGCGCTTGGCTGCTCCTGGCCTCGGGAAGCGCTTGCGCTCCTCCCCAGCAAAGCATTCAGGTTACACTCTCTGTCGGAAAGCGATCGCTTTAGATTTTGTCCTTAATACTAGGAAAGATGAGATTATGCCTCTTCTTTCTGCAGGTTTTTTTTTTTTTTCCTGCCAGAGATTAAGGGGTAAATTGCATCGTGAGCTTTCCCGCTCCCCAGATGCTGAGGAAAGATTTAAGTAGAAAAAGAGATGAAACTCGAAGTCTATGCTTCAAATTCCCAGCGATACCCTTTTTTCCCTTTGCTGCAGCAGCACTAATTGCCGCATTACACTTATCTCTGGGGTGAGGGGAGATAAAAATGCACCTGGCAGAGGGGCGGGGGTGCTGCCGCTGCCCGGTCTCCCGCCGGCCCCGGGGAAACGCTTTCCTGACGAGGGGCAGGCGGCACTTGGCTCTTTGGGGCGTCTACGCGAGTGCTGTGGCGTCACGAAACTTTTTATGCCACTTTCTAGATAAATTAATGAGCAATTTAATTAATAAAATCAGAGAGTAGCGTAAGTGCTATGATAATGAAGTTAAATGAGCGCGCAGTAAAATATTCACTAATCCAGCACATTGGCAAATGCCCCCTTAATTCTGCTTAGCACTAAAAGGGTTTTGAGTATCATAATGAGATTCCTCTGTCTGCTAATTAATTGACACTCTCCTGAATATTCATATGTGCTAGCACCAATACGTTCCTAATTGCACCGTGGAATGGATCTCAGAGGAAAGTAAATCGCCATAGACTTAATTAAAATAATGTATGCCAGATCCAGCTCGCTGAAGACGAGACATTTGCCATCAAGCGGTGTAAGAAAGTGGCACCTGGTTTGTAGCGAAAAATGAGGAGAAAATCTTTATCCCTCCCAAGGTGAAGTCAGCAGGGGTTTAGAAGCGCCAGGCTTTTCAGCCTGAAGATCTGAGAGAGCTTCGCCTTCAGCCGGCGCTGCCAGTGCGACCCGTGAGGGCGGCGCGGAGCCCGATCGCGGAGTAAAGCTCGCTCCGCAGCTCAGAGCGGGGGGAGAGGGCTTCGCACGGCGAGGTGGGAGAAATCTGGTCAGGGATGCCCTCTACAGAAGCGTTCGGGGAAAAGCGTTCGTCTCTGGCGAGGGAGGGGAGGAGGGGGAGGCAGGGAAGGAGGGAGGGAGCAGCCACATTTGTAAACTTTTCCTTGAGGGGAATCCGGCGCCTTTGAAGCTCGGTCTCTGAATGGATTGTTCTTTGTACCTCCAGACTAATACTGTGAGCTAATATTGTACATTTAAATTGTTCTGCTGTTAAAAGCGTGGCGAGTTGCGCTGAGAGATGAGTTCTGGCCGCGGCCTCCATCCCGTGCCGGGGGAGCGGGCGGTGGCTGCGGGCAGGCAGCGCCCGGACCCGCGCATCCCCCGCTCTCACTGAAAAACAGATGTGAAGCGCTTTGCTAAGTCTTTTCCTTCCCTACCAGCTCAGGAAACGAAAAGGAAAATTGGTTTCTTGGAAAAGACAGCTTTTAAAAAAATCACCACAGGTTAGAAACTAAAAAGAGTTTATTTGAAGACATACAAATGCATATTTATTATACACATGTAGGCATTAACAATGTAAATTACACCGCCAGCGCTTGCTGGTTGTTTATTCATTAGATCTTTAGAAAATCTACATTGCCTGCAGATAGCGGGATGATAATGTGAAATACACAAGCAGTTTACCCAGGCAGCTCCGCCCGGCTCCGCGGAGCCCCACGCGGGGCTGCCAACAGGTCCGCGGGGCTCAGCGCCGGCCCCGGCTCCCTTCCGCTACTGGGGCTGCTGCTTAAAAGTGTCATTTACCTTGACGAGAAAACGGCCGTGCCGACTGAAACTGCCGTCACTCAAAATACAGAGCAAGGGTTTTACAGGTCGCGGCTCAAGAGAGAGAACTTGGACAAAAATACTTCCTAGTAGAAGAAACACGAAAGAGCTCTCGTGTGAATGACAGCGCAGACATCTCGCTCTCAGAGCTCAGAAAGCTTTGCCATTCCCAATGCCTTTTATTCTCATGTAAAATCTTTGCTCGCCAAAAGGGGAAAAAAAATCGTCTATCAAATTCTATCCTCTTTAGCTGGTTGAATGCTATATGACTACCATATCTCTCGATAATAAATACGGAGAAAAAAAAATCTATGGGAAGAAATCACTGCGGAGAAATATTTTCTAAAGTTATATCTAAAAAATCTCTTCCAGGAATGAAATATTAAAGAAGGTTAATATGGTTTTCGCTGCAGAGTTGGGGGTTGATGGGAAGACGGGACCTTGGCTCGCGTCGTGAGTACAAGCGGTCGGGAGCTGAGGCGGGAGGAGGATGTCAACTGATGTAAGGAAACGATGGAAGCCGCCGGACTCGGGAAACGTAATGAGCGCTTCCCCTGCAGCAGCCAGCCTGGCCTGTCACGGTCCCGCACTGCCCTCCAGCCCCGCTGCACGGGCCCCGAGCGTGGGGACCCTCCACCGCCGAGCCGCCTCCCGCAGCGCTCGATCCCCCCCGCCTCGGGCTCCCCGGGCGCTGAGCCCGGCCCGCAGCTCGGGGAGGGGAGAGCTCGGGGAGGGGAGAGCAACCCCTTTGCTTTGGCGGACACGCGGCGTGGCCGAGGAAGCGCTGTCGCTTCCCCGCGGGACGCGGGTGCGAGCGCCGGGGGGGCTCTGGCGGGCGGTGCTGTCCCGTCCCGTCCCGTCCCGTCCCGTCCCGTCCCGTCCCGTCCCGTCCCGTCCCTTCCCAGCGAGGAGCGGGGCCCGGCGGGGCAGCGAGGGCGGGGATCCCCGCGCTCGGGAATTGTGTTCTTGGCCCCGGGCAGCTCGGTGGGTGGCGGCCGGGCGGGGGGCGCTGCGGCAGGAAGGGAAAGCGCAGAGCCCCGGCGCCCACACAGTCACACCGCACCCCCCCACCGCGCTGAGCCTTCGCGGCGGCAACTTACGGAGCTGTTTGCAAACATGCCCCCCGTCAACAGAGAGAAAAACACAAGCATTCAAAGTTCTGACCCTAATTAAAGCCCGGCTCGTTAAAGACTTCACACAATGCAGGAAAAAGTTTGCCCGAGCCTGAATTCCGCAAACGGTTATTACCTCTGCCTATAAAGATGGAAAATAACTGTAACGTGCGCGCCATTATTCTTGCGGATATGCAATTTAAAATCATCGTCGATTGTCATAAAAACCATTTCACAATGTTTGGCTAAGTAATAACTTAGTAATTTAAAGGTGGTTTTGCCGGGCGACACGCACATGCAATTCAAGAAAGATTTACATTGCTTACGGACTTTGAACCGCCGTTCTGACTGCAGCGAGAACGGGACTCAGTCTATTTTTTCTTGCTTTCTGGTTTTGCACAGAACACCGAGACAAGAGCGGACTGTAGGAGAAAGAATGAATGGGATGAGCACGTCTTGTAAAAAAAGGCTCATGATAAGAAATAAAGTTTATGAAACGGATGGATCTGGAAAGAAGAGTCCTTGAAAAAAAAATAAAAGACAGAAAAGAAAGAAGAGGGGGAAAAAAAAGGAAAATCAAGTTTGCTCCACCCAGCTATTAACCAAAACACAATACCTTTTTCTGGGTGGTACTGCACAGAAGTTGATTCAGTTTTGACAATGTTGTTTAGCTATCATTTGCTATTTTGAATGAATGGGAGCAATCCCCCTTTTTACAACAGTTGTTTCCTATTATGGAGAGGTGCAGCAGTTGAGGGCAGACATGTGAAAGTGGCTGTTTGATTCCCTTTTTCATCCCCCTGACCCTGCCTTTGTCCCTCCTCACCCTGGGAATGTCACGCCTCACTACTTCACTTTGAGATGCTCTAGAAAGTGGCTTTGTTATTCCCTTTTAGACATACACGAAATTGTTCTCATTCCCCCTGCTGTAAAAGATACTTCAAATTGGGACTCGGTTCACAAGTGCAATGCAATTTGGCTTAGCTCAACCTTTGTTCTGCTTGTACAAATGACCAAACAGTGCACACATTATACAGTTGATCTACTGCTCCCTTTACACCAGAGTTAGCGGCTGGGAGAAAAGCAAGTTAATCCCTTCAATACTAAGGTGGCATTTTCAATATTTCCTACAATGTGAGAAGGAGAAGAGAGGGCAGCTTGAAATGCGACATTTGTTTAAAAGGGAAGATTAAAAAGAAAAAGTTTAGGAGGCCTCCCCTGGTACTTCTCCGAATAAATAAATAAACAAACCAACAAATCCCAAACGTAGATAAAGACTCCAGCACCTCCGGGAAGGCAAGGGAAGTTTACCACAAAGACAGGCTCTCAATAACGTCGAGACTCAAGCTGGAATCCGCGCTACCAGCGCAGTACTTAACAAAACGCTGGGGAGTCACGGCTGATGCGCGGCCCCAGCGCGCACCTGCGAGCCCCGGGAGGGGAGGGGGGCCGGGCCGGCAGCCCAGGCCGGGACAGCGCTGCGTGCCCATCCCGGGCTCACACACTCCCTGGAACCCCGGCACTCCTCCGAGCCGTCCTAGGGAGGTCTCGGGCATGTGGAGGGAGGGGAGGTTGAGGTGCCGGGTTTACCGGCGCGTGGTTTTACCTCCGGCGGCAGAAGGAAAAGGGCTCTCCCAGGAAACCGGCTCCGATCAGGAGCTCTGGGACAGCCCCAAGAGCCATGAGTCTCCTCTAGGGGTTAAGGAATTCGGGTGGTCCCAGCGAGGGCTCTGTGCACGCTGGAAAAGCGCGAAACGGCTGCCCGGGGCCCGAGGCCGGCAGCGATGAGTGCGGGGGACACGGGGGTCGCTCCGTCCTCGGGTGCGCCCCGGCGGAGCCGCAGAGGGACCAAGGGCCGGCTCGGGCTGGCGGCGCTTGAGATCCCCGACGGGGCAGCCGAGGACAGCCGGCTCTCAGGAGGGTGACAGCAGCGAGGAGCGAGCGGGCAGAGAGAGGGGTGGCAGGGCAGAACAGGGCAGGGCAGGGCAGAACAGGGCAGAACAGGGCAGGGCAGGGGCGGCCGAGAGCGCTGCCCAGCGCCGGGAGCCCCGCCGCCTGCCCCGGCCCCCCGGGCACAAAGCGCACTGCACATCCCGAGCTACCGGGAACACAGGTTTGGGGAGCAGTTCTCAGTCCGGCCTTGACAGGCAGGGGGAGTTTGTTTAATGCTCATTGGGAAAGGAACAAAATCCTTTTGAAAGGGCGCTAAGTAGTTTCACGCCAAAGCGGCAGATTTGGGGAAGAATGTGGGGTTGGACAAAGCCCTGCCGTTCCCAGAGCGGCCGGTGCTCTTCGGAAACCGCACCGGGAATTGAAGCACACAGAAAAGCAGGAGACCCCAAGTATCTTGGCTTCCTTCTCCTTCTCAGCCCCCGAGAGCAGAAGCAGAACCATTATT